>NC_064614.1:616527319-616827319 GCF_023898315.1 Schistocerca nitens
TGGGGAGCGATCTCCTACACTGGCCGTACACCACTGGTGATCGTCGAGGGGACACTGAATAGTGCACGGTACATCCAAACCGTCATCGAACCCATCGTTCTACCATTCCTAGACCGGCAAGGGAACTTGCTGTTCCAACAGGACAATGCACGTCCACATGTATCCCGTGCCACCCAACGTGCTCTAGAAGGTGTAAGTCAACTACCCTGGCCAGCAAGATCTCCGGATCTGTCCCCCATTGAGCATGTTTGGGACTGGATGAAGCGTCGTCTCACGCGGTGTGCACGTCCAGCACGAACGCTGGTCCAACTGAGGCGCCAGGTGGAAATGGCATGGCAAGCCGTTCCACAGGACTACATCCAGCATCTCTACGATCGTCTCCATGGGAGAATAGCAGCCTGCATTGCTGCGAAAGGTGGATATACACTGTACTAGTGCCGACATTGTGCATGCTCTGTTGCCTGTGTCTATGTGCCTGTGGTTCTGTCAGTGTGATCATGTGATGTATCTGACCCCAGGAATGTGTCAATAAAGTTTCCCCTTCCTGGGACAATGAATTCACGGTGTTCTTATTTCAATTTCCAGGAGTGTATTTAGTTTTGTCTAACGTCTACATAACAGTTTTAGCTTCATCACTGAAATCTAGCAGCTAGTCAATCTCTCCGTGGTTTAGTATGAACAACCTTGATAATGTCTTTGTTCCATATACTCACAATGCTCTGAAACTCCATTTGCTTCAAGAAAACCTTCTCGTGGCTCAGTGTTGCCGCGGAAACCAAAACAGACTTGTCTACTTGCTGACGTTCTCTTACCCTCTTGGCATCTCGTGCGGGGTTAATTATGAGCTGCTGTACTTGTCAGCTCCCACATATTAATGCCAGGCAGAACCAGAGCTGAAATTTTTCTTAAGCATTTCCAATTTTCTTCTCTGCTATTATGTACATGGGAATGTTCCTGTGCGGTGTATAATGACCTGCGTCTAGAGTTAAACAACAATCTTCAATTGTCTTTTGAGCGGGATTTTTACTGCAAGTCTGTATTCGAGTATTCCAAAGAAGAATTCGTGCTCTTATTGTCTCATGAGTAAGGAGAAAGCCGATAGTTTTTTCAGTCGAGGTAAATTATGGGTGCAGCGGAGTGTGCGCTGATATGAAACTTCCTGGCAGATTAAAAGTGTGTGCCAGACCGAGACTAGAACTCGGGACCTTTGCCTTTCGCGGGCAAGTGCTCTACCAACTAAACTACCCAAGCAAGACTCACGCCCCGTCCTCACAGCTTCCAAGCTTTAGAGAAGCTCTCCTGCGAACCATGCAGAACTAGCACTCATGTCTCCCAATATCCTTTCTTTCAGGAGTGCTAGTTCTTCAAGGTTCGCAGGAGAGCTTCTGTAAAGTTTGGAAGGTAGGAGACGAGATACTGGCAGAAGTAAAGCTGTGAGGGCGGGGCGTGAGTCGTGCTTGGGTAGCTCAGTCAGCCGGCACGGTAGCTCAGCGTGTTCGGTCAGAGGGCTGCTCACCCTCTGTAATAAATAAAACTGTGTAAAAAAAAATCAACGATCAACTTGAACGGGTATCTTGTGACGTCCGCCCAGACCAAACTCAACGAACAATACTGGACAAAATGAAATAAAAGAAAAACATGAAAAAAGGAGTTGGTAGAGCACTTGCTCGAAAAGGCAAATGTCCCGAGTTCGAGTCTCGGCCCGGCACACAATTTTAATTTGCCAGGAAGTTTTAAATTGTGGGTATTTAGCTCCACCTATTAAGCCGAAGACTGTTTCTTTTAATGCTCATGTATGTTTTATTAGCTTCGTGCCATCTTCGTGGGTACTTTTATTCAGTTCTTATTTTGTAAAATATTGTAGATGGGAAGGTTCAAAATAATATAAGGCTGGTATTACAGAACCTAATATCCATTGTAACACAACTGAATAAAGGAAAACACTGAAGATGACTGAAAGGTGCTGAAACATGTGAGCGCAAGAAAAGAACAGTCATTTAATTAACGAGAAAACATGAATTCCTATTATTCGTAATGCGTATAGGAGTGGTGGCAGAGCACCAAACTGAAATAAATGAGGGTATATTAACAGTTAATTACCGTGATAACGTATTTGTATTGTACATGGCTGTGCTGGTTCCAAAAAAATGGTTCAAATGGCTCTGAGCACTATGGCACTTAACATCTGAGGTCACCAGTCCCATATAACTTAGAACTACTTAAGCCTAACTAACCTAAGGACATCACACACATCCATGCCAGAGGCAGGATTCGAACCTGCGACCGTAGCAGTCGCGTGGTTCCGGACTGAAGCGCCTAGAACTGCTCGACCACCCCGGCCGGCCAAGGCTGTGATGGTATTCTGCATTTCCTTTTATCTCATTATCAGACGTCAATAGCTGTGAGTCTCTGGACAAAGGCAGCCCCCAGAGCCCTGACTCCTTGCTGATGCCTGCAGATCAAGAGATGTCAACTAACCGGTAAATCCCACACGTCGCATGTGCCATCAGTTTCTCTCTATCCTTGCTTCTTATAAACCAGCTACTGGACACAAAAATTACATCAAACTGATTCATCACCAGCAAGTTTCCCTGAGCAGAGAGGGGAGAAAGTGAATGCGAAATGACAGAGTTGATTTCATTAATGGTGTGAGGGAATTATACTGCTCCCATTTCAGTTTTACGCGGAACAACAGGTACAACGAGTCAGGAGGTAATAGGCCCATTTATTCGCAGTCTGCTTCCCGGCTTGGAAAGCTTTGGCCGTAGAGCGACCAAAACGGAAACACCATGACGATCCGCCACGCAATCATTACCTGACCAGCGGACCGCGGCCGCGAGCGGCGTGCGTGCGAATTGCAATTAAAGCGGAGTAGCGGGTAGTGGTTGCGTGAGGGTGGGGGGAGGAGGGGGGAGGGGCGGTCGGGCATTTCCCGGCGAGCGTCGCACCGGCTATGTGGCTCTGGATGTGGATGTGGATGTGCGACGGGATGTGGACGGACTGCAGGCCGCTCCGCTATGCCAGGAACGCAGCCAGGGTTCGGCCGCCGCTTGCCGCCTGCTCCGTGTTTTACGACACTCCCGGCCGTGTCAATACCGTGCCTTTATCGGTTAATTCTGTTTGTGGAGCAACGCAGTGCCATCCAGCCTCCCACAATTATTTCACCTAACAACATGCCACTGCAGTATCACTAACTCCCTCGTTGCACGCGACTTTCAACTGAGCGGAAATTTTTCGATGCCACATCGCTTGACAATATCGTTGGCTCTTTTCGCCAACCGACTGATTTCTTTTTTTAAAAAATAATTTTAGGTATTAGGCAGCGCTATTTTTAAATGCTAAAGCAACTAAATTTCCGACGTTTCGGCCGACTTGTAAGAAAGATCGTAGCAATGAGAGAAAAGAGGAGCTGATTTCGTTTAACTGAAAATTAAAATGTTACTTAACAGTGTAGAACGAGTTCAAAACCAAATGGCTCTAAGCACTATGGGACTTAACATCTGAGGTCATCACTCCCCTAGAACTTAGAACTACTTAAACATAACTAACCTAAGGACATCACACACATCCATGCGCGAGGCAGGATTCGAACCTACGACCATAGCAGCAGCGCTGTTCCGGACTGGAGCGCCTAGAACCGTTCGGTCACAGCAGCCAGCAGAACGTGTTCAGAGAATTTTATTACTATTTATCTGATCCAAGGAAAATCGAGTGAATGATCTTAACCCTTGAGTTTAACTAGCCCTCTTTTATAGTAAATTTATCATACTTTAATATCACAGTAATCGTAGATTCGTAGAGCTGAAACCAAACAATTGTGGAACACGAATAGCCTCTTCGCTCAGCGCCGTCGCTGCTGTTAAACTATGTAGATATCTGTAACTTGAGCTCTTTTTATTCACGATTTACGCTAGACAAGCCAGAGACTAAGTAGATAGATGCAGTGAATATTGACTGCTGGCTTGCTATTCAGATAAAGCTTTACTATTCAAAGACTGTTCCGCTGAAAAGGGATGTAATTCATTGGAATTGGACCGTGCGTAGGTTAGATCTAGAAATCAGTCTTCACTGGACCCGACTGTTTATGTGTGTACGTATAGATTCTTACACGTTCCAGCGATCTTCAAAACATGATATTACTCACCTTTTAAAGTAAGCTGTTTGTTTGCTGTTACTAGGTGCTAAGCACTGAATATTGATATATAAATCATGTTTTCTGTAAATCACCGTTCCCTCAAGCAACCTTTTCTGTTGAAAACTTCATATTGTCGCGAAAAATATGTGCCGGTGGCACAGCTAATCGTCAATCACACAGTGCAATTGAACTACTACACTTGCTGCGTTCCTGTTCAGCGTGGTAAATGGATCGCAGCAAGTCAGTCGAAACATCGAAAATTCAGTTGCTGTAGCGTTTTACAATGACACAGCCTAACGTCCAAAATTATTTTAATCAGAATGACGCTGGTCGTGGAACCTAAAATGATTTATTATACTCGTCACGTAACGTGGAACTCCATCCAAATCCTACGTTCCTAACAATCACTTTCACAAATTTCTCCGCCAGTACTGCTTAATGAAAAGTTTCTTTTACGTGAATGAAAGTACCGATAGTCAAATACACTACTGGCCATTAAAATTGCTACACCACGAAGATGACGTGCTACAGACGCTAAATTTAACCGATAGGAAGATGTTGTGATATGCAAATGATTAGCTTGCCAGAGCATTCACACAAGTTTGGCACCGGTGGCGACACCTACAACGTGCTGACATGAGGAAAGTTTCCAACCGATTTCTCGTACACAAACAGCAGTTGACCGGCGTTGCCTGGTGAAACGTTGTTGTGATGCCTCGTGTAAGGAGGAGAAATGCGTACCATCACGTTTCCGACTTTGATAAAGGTCGGATTGTAGCCTATCGCGATTTCGGTTTATCGTATCGCGACATTGCAGCTCGTGTTGGTCGAGATCCAATGTCTGTTAGCAGAATATGGAATCGGTGGGTTCAGGAGGGTAATACGTAACGCCGTGCTGGATCCCAACGTCCTCGTATCACTAGCAGTCGAGATGACAGGCATCTTATCCGGGTGTAACGCGGTGTAACGGGTCGTGCAGTCACGAACAGTTCGACGACATTTGCAGCAGCGTGGACTATAAGAGCGGAGATCATGGCTGCGGTTACCCTTGACGCTGCATCACAGACAGGAGCTCTGTTTGACTCAATGCCGAGGCGCATCAAGGCCGTTATTACGGCCAAAGGTGGTTGTTCTGGGTACTGATTTCTCACGATCTATGCACCCAAATTGCGTGAAAATGTAATCACATGTCAGTTTTAGTATAATATATTTGTCCAGTGAATACCCGTTTATCATCTTCATTTCTTCTTGGTGTAGCAATTTTAATGGCTCAAATGGTTCAAATGGCTCTGAGCACTATGGGACTCAACTGCTGTGGTCATTAGTCCCCTAGAACTTAGAACTACGTAAACCTAACTAACCTAAGGACATCACACACATCCATGCCCGGGGCAGGATTCGAACCTGCGACCGTAGCAGTCGCACGGTTCCTGACTGCGCGCCTAGAACCGCGAGACCACCGCGGCCGGCAGCAATTTTAATGGCCAGTAGTATATTTGTCGAGAATAATGATTGAAACCAACTAGTTGAAAAGAATTGAAAATTTTTCCTACCCTGAGAAGGGCAGGGAAATGTGGCGATTTGCTGTATACTTAACTAATGCAGTGAGACACAGGTAATAGAATAATATTTTAACTACGATACCATGATTCTAATGTATGGTACACAATCCACCTCGTCGATAAACTGCCTTTAACATCCTTTTCTATCTTCAGCGGAAATCATTTCCTCTTCACCTGGGCATCATAACTTTCAATACGCATAACGTATGCTTTTTAGATTATTCAGCAGGTCTACATTTAAATATTTTTGGACGTATATCTAAAACCAATAGAAATATTTATCGTTCATTCAATCGTTAGCTTATTTGTTTTTTTTTTTTTTTTCACTTTTGAGAACGAATGGAGACCCTTAAAATGACTCGTGAACACATTGTCTGATTTACATTCTACATCCGAATTTTTCTTTGTTGTTTTTCCAGTTTATTTGCTTTCAGTTCGTGCTCATTCAGCCATCTCAGTAATGGAAAGACGATACGACAGAGTATTGAAGACGACTGTCTTTGTCAGTTACGATGATACGAATGTAAGCGCAACACAATAACCAGTCCCCGAGCGGGAAAATCTCCGATACGACCGGGAATCGAACGCAGGACTCGAGGTAGGACGTCTCACACACGGAAAATCATGTGCGACAAAGCATGGGGCGGAGGGTGTTTGACGGTGCACGCTGCTTAATTCGCCGCCTCGACTCGGCTTGCATAGTGAAGCCACCGTGGTGCGTTGACAGACGGCTTGTTCAACATTGAAATAGATAAGCGCATGTCACTTACTAGAGTAATGGAACAATCTGCTCCTAATATTGCAAAAATTTTCGGAAGTCAACTTAAATCGAGATGGAAACTTCGTTATTTTTTGTGAGTTGTGACGATAAAGCCAGACGTCTAATTTGCGGTGCAGTAATTACGTGTGTAAGAAAATCTTAAATTGAAAGACCCTACCGCAAACTGCATTTAGAAAAGTATAACGAAATCGTAAAGGCTGCCAGAGAGGAAGAATTAAAAAAGTTGTAAACTCTTGAAGAAGTGAGTTCTGTGTCAAGAAATGAGGTTTGCATCACTACTTAAGCATGTTTGTTCTGGTTAAAGATCCTGCGACACATACTGAAGTTTGTTTACATTCCTCTCAGATGTGTTTTCGTTTTCGCTTCTATTATACCTAACACAAACTTTTTCCTCTAATTTAGGACGAAGAAGATGAAGGGTGCTGTGCAAGGACCCTTAGAGCTAGTTATAAAGTTTCTCTATGTTTAGCAAGATCTGGGAAGGGCCATTGATAAAGAGTTTTTTGTTGGACGTAATAGGGACATTGAATCCCACATTAGCTCCCGCATGCAGCAGGATACCACTTTCCAAGATGATCATATTTTGGCGAATCATCGTCATTGGTAGGAATTTGGAGGGACAATTGGTAGCTGAAACTAAAAGCCTCCTAGCGTCCTCCATCGCACTTGAGTCCACGGGCATTAGCGACTCGGCTCAGATAGTCTTTTTTTTCCATGGCGTGGACGACGACATACATCTAACGGAGGAGCTTCTGGATATGGTTTCGAAGAAGGACACTGATACAAGGGCGAATGTTCTAGAGGCAAATGAAATGGCAACTGAAGGAATAGCACTCACTTGGGGAAAAACTACTTCTGACCACGGACGGGGCCCTAGCAATGCACGGTAAAGCAAAAGGGTTTATTGGCCTACTGTGGAAAAAGCTGAATGTGTCGAATTTACCTTGTTTCACTGTTGCGAACTCCAAGAGGCTCTAGGTGTAAAGGTTGTCGTCTGCAAGACGTTATGAACGTTATGAGCTAGATAAGTGATACACAAATTTGAACTTGAATATGGCATGTGGATGTTTAAAAGCGCTTTGTTGTAAACGTTATTATGGTTTTGTTTGACAGCATCTGTGAAGGAAGCTGCACCCTCTGAAAAAAAAAAGAACTAGAGTCCAAAATTAAAGCAACAAACTGTTATATCTCCTCCTGTGTCTAATTCACGATATAGTCATACAAGCTGTCAACAGATGCCCTTACGATCGTACTCTGCATCGAAGATGGCATTCCGATCAAAGGACAACAACGCCAGCAATGACGTCAGGGCACCTATCAAGCGGGGCAGTGTTTGTAGCGTAGTCCCACATCCACAGCTGCTGTGTACACAGTCACAGGCGGTGCATTATGGCACAGAGAATACGCCTACAGACTCTCTCCTGTGGAGGGCCATAGGAAGAATGGAATAAGAGAGTCGCAAACTGATGTGGCCCGATGGCTTAACGTGAATCGTTCTGTTGTTTCTCGGATGAGGCTACGGTTTGCACAGGAAAATGAATCCCGGAGAGCAGGGCAGGGCCGACCACGTGTGACATCAGAAAGAGTGGAACGTTGGTTGGCTGTAAGGGCACGACGGTACCGCCTGAGTACTGCTCGGCAATTGGCATCTGACCTTGCAGCATCCCCTGGACGGGTTGTGTGGAGGCAAACGGTGTACAGAAGGCTTCAGCAGAGTGGCCTTTATTGTCAAACACCTGCTATCTGTTTACTTCTGGCGTGTCTTCACAGAAGGGATCGTCTAGAATGGAGCCGCCAACATGCCACCTGAACGGTCGTACTGTGGGCCAAGGTTCTTTTCACAGATGAGTCCAGATTTGGTCTGGAGAGTGATTCTCGACGGATTCGCTTCTCGAGGGTACGTGGAGGACGTTTTCAGGACCCAAACATTGTGTAAAGAGACAGATATCGAAGAGGAGCCCTAATGATGTGTGCAAGGACTGCGCTGACCACTTGAACACTTCTTCATGAAACAGTATGGGTGAATCAGCAAGATTTAACTGCTGTCAGGTACCGTGAGGAGATCTTCGGATCTCATGTGCGGTTGTTGCGAGGTGCTGTTGGCCCAGGCTTCGCCTTGATGGACGATAATGTTCGACCTCATAGAGCACGGGTGGTTGATGTTATTTTGGAAACGGAAGATATTGCATGCATGGCGCGGCTTGCTCACTCTCCAGATATGAATCCCATAGAGCATGTCTAGGATGCCTTAGGGAGACGTTGCATCATGTCAGCATCCACCAACCACTCTCCAAGACTTGCTAGTAGCTCTGCATGAAGAGTGGGCGTTATTGCCCGAACATGAGATTGATGACTTCATTCATAACGCGTCCTGTCGTTATCAGGCCTGTATTGGTGACAGAGGTGGTCACATCCCACACTGAGCACTTTAACCAGTTGTCAGAATGTGTGTGTAAATCCATTAAGTTGGAAAAAAAGGAAGAACACTTTTGCCTACCGTTATGCATGTTGTAGTAGATTACGTTCTTTATTCGTTACATAGTTTTTACTTTACTGTCACGTGTTTCACTATTTTGTGGCAGAATAAACGCAACCTTGGAAAAATTCCGTTTGTTACTTTAATTTAGGACACTAGTGTACATCGACGTGCCACAATCCCTTGAAAATGAGTTCAGCGACCGATTCCAAGAAATGTATCGGTTTATCAGTAATAGTAAAATATGTTCCATTTCGTTAGATGTACAAATGTAACATTACATTAGAAATAATAGTCTACAGTACCTGGGCATTAAAACGTATCGCCTTTTAGTACTTCAAAGAAACTTTATACATTTCTTCCATTTATTAACATTTGGTTCTGTTTATGTCACACGAAAATGCTAACATTCAACCAATGCTATATATGTTTGTGAAGCTGTTTTCAGTAGCAACTGAAAGTTCGCCTTCTGATTTGCATTTCGAACTAATCGCTTTGGAAACCCTTATCACCGAAAGGATTTATTTCACAACACCAAATATTTGCTTCAGTTCTACTAGAATTTGTAGGAGGATGAATTTCCTAAACTGCACAGCAGAGCAGCGGAGATTATTTCTACATTTAGTTCCACATCTGTGGGTGAAAGGTTTTTCTCCTTTTTTGTCTGGTCCGTGAACTAGACTGTGTACAAGTATTTCTGGTTGAAATTTACCAAATTCTGTAAGAATTGCTGTCAGCCGATTCCTTGTTACTGATTTTAGTAGCATAATAGCAAGTAAAAAACAGGAGAAAATAAAAGAGATCATTTTCTGTTGAAAATGAACTGAAGGTTACAATTATTATTATTATTTAAAACCCTTTTGCACAAAGCGATCAGCGCACTGCACATAAACATTCGGGAATGACGAATAAAGTAGAGGTGAACTATTAGGAGAGGTTGAGACAGGCGGAGAGAGCGACAGCTCTACTGCGCAAAGTCGAGAAGTTTTTCTTCGCAGCGTCGCTAACACAATGAAACCGTTTTCTGCAGTCTAAAAAAATGGTTCAAATGGCTCTGAGCACTACGGGACTTAACTGCTGTGGTCATCAGTCCCCTAGAACTTAGAACTACTTAAACCTAACTAACCTAAGGACAGCACACACATCCATGCCCGAGGGAGGATTCGAACCTGCGACCGGAGCGGTCACGCGGTTCCAGACTGAAGCGCCTAGACCGCACGGCCACACCGGCCGGCATTCTGCAGTCTGCACTGCACAATGTTCTGGTGCGAACACCCAAGAAGGCACTGCTCTAACAGCACTAACCACTAGACCAGAGGCAGCGAACTTCCTGCCATGGCGCTCTGCAAGGTTCAACCGGCCGCAAACATGCTCAGTCGGGTTTACTTCGGCAGATGCCGCTAGTCATTCTGTTCCGCTGAATGGTAGCTCACTATGAGAAACGTTGACGTAGCCATGGCCCAAATCCTTGCTGTTGTAGCTATCATCACTGTCATAGCACTATTACTTAACATCCACAGAAGTCACGTCCATACTTTACTCCAAATTAGCAGTAGGTTCTGTAGTTTCTAATACTGCCAATTAATATAACCACTTACAAGGAGAGCACATAGGAATTGCATGATTCATGGCTATTGAACTTCAGCACTGAAATGTCAATCGACCAAAGCCGTTCGATGCCATTCACAAAAATCGTCGAGAATATCGATTCTGAAGTTTTCCGAGCATCTTAAATACCCTAAAGTAAGCTGATTTTTCAACATTCAGTGTTGTTCTGTCGTAAAGCGTTCGCCTGCCAAATAGGCGGCCAGGGTTCGATTCCTACATCTGGTACATTTTAAACACATGCACGTTCCATGAGAATTTCCCTCATTCCGTGAGCATTTCCGTGAAGCGTAACACACACAAAGATGAAAACAGTTTAATTTGTAATTTGTTTATTAATTTAAAGAATCTTTATTAACAATCTCTTACAAAACATTAGTAATTTAGAATTTATATTTAGTGCCATATGCAAGAAGAAGTAGTAAGACTCGCATTTTTCATAAAAATAACTATTAGATTTGTATAAATTTGCATTTATTTGATGAATTTTTTATTTAAATGATGTAGGTATTCGAACTGAATGGAAAACATCGAAAAAAATGAAGATATAAATAACCAGCGATTACCAGTCTCGAGTGCTGTTGAATTTTATACACGTTTGTGTATTTTACGCTTCACAAAAATGCTCGTGGAACGTGAACCTTTGTTTAAAAATTTGCGTCGGACGGGAATCGAACCGGGACTGCCTGCGCAGCAGGCGAACATAGTAGCAGAGAGCGACGCTGCTTGCCCGAACAACCATCTTTCTTTAGGTCATGGAAGACACTTGCAAAACTTCTAACTCGATTTTATCGACAATTTTTGAGAGCTGTATCTAAATTATTCGGAAAGTGATGTTTTAATACTGAACCTGACGTGCTATAAATATAAAAAATTACAAAAATTCCATTTCCATATGGTTTCCTTGCTAGCTGAAATATAGTTCTTTTGATTGCCTCATTGAATGTATTGTTTTAATTTATTTATTATTTTATTATAACACTTTCCCAATTATAAGATGAATTTTAATATTAGGCAGTCCTATTCTGAAGAGGACTCTAGAGAATTTTGTTATTATTAACAGATTTTAATTAATGAAAATTACAGATTACAAGAATCTATCTCCATCGTTCTCCTCTTGTTAATCAAATAGGTCAGTCTTGTGTTTCGAACTATAATCAACCAATCTATCATCACCCGTCAGCTTTTCTTGGGATGCAAAGACATACTCTGTCGACATTTCTTCATTCGCGATGGCCGTAGTTTCTGTGCGAGGTAATGCATATGAGTGAAGGAGGGAGGGGCGGGGGGGGGGGGGGCGGAGGGGCAGAGGAACATCTCCCTTCACTATTCACGTTGACCGTAACACTTGAAATCATATAGAAATAAACAGCAGTGTACTTCAACTTGCCGGTGTTGTCTTTAAGAAAATCGTATTACTCCATTGAACCTACTACATGACGCTGGAACGCTATTAACACTAGCACTTCATTAAAAGTAAGAAGTCGCTGTGCTAGCACTGTTCGTCACAGTTACATAAACTCTGCCCTTTACACAAGTATACAGCACTCTGGTGGTACTGCGTGTTATTTACGAAGTAGTTCAAATGTTTCAAATGGCTCTGAGCTCTATGGGACTTAAACATCTGAGGTCATCAGTCCCCTAGACTTAGAACTACTTAAACCTAAGTAACCTAAGGACAACACACACATCCATGCCCGAGGCAGGATTCGAACCTGCGACCGTAGCAGTAGCGCGGTTCCGGATTGAAGCGCCTAGAACCGCTCGGCCACACTGGCCGGCTACGAAGTAGTACGGCTTAAGTATGTAATAACTTCCATAGTAACGTACAATATAGACGATAACAAAAAAAGGACGGACAGTAGCAAGAGGCACCAAATCTGTTGCTAAATAAGATAACAAGAAATGGTGTGTCCGCAAATAAAAATCTACAAGGTGACCTATCAGCAATATTTTTCTTCTTTAGCTTATTTGGTCTGTTTTTCTCTTCACTAGTACTTTGCTTTGTTGATCTTTCTGATGCCTCTCTCTGTTCCCTATCGTTTCTCGTCCCTCTCTTTCTTTACAGCTTCAATAGCTTTAGCATAACTTTGGATACAGCTGTGTCCTTCCTCTTAAAATTCATGATTTTATCAGTAGAACGTTTTGTCGATGTTCGCTTAGGAATAGCTACTGAGTTTTGAAGTGGAAGTGGTCGGTAGACTTGTGTCTGAGATTCTACTCTTTCTCTTTGTTGGCACAGACGTATCTTCTGGCACAAAAGCATAGTTTGGAACTGCGGGCATATTTAGTGGGATTAATGCCCAAGCCTTGAAGCCACTTGTATAACTTTCAAAGTTGGCTGATTTAACTCACGCTGGGCTGAGAAGTTTTTGCAGATGCTGTGCGACGCTGCATCTCTCGCTATTGCAACTTCGTTACATGAGCAATGAGTTTCCGTTTATTCTCAATCGTCAGTAAATGGTGAGCTCCCATGTCACCCTTAGAATAGTTTTTTGACTGCGGGCTTCCTTTTAGCGCAGCTATGAAGGGAGCCGTAGCTGCGACACTGACACCCATGAAACTGTCCCTCACAGTATTCATGGCGGTCATGAACCCATCTTCGAGACATTCACTTTGCCCACAAAACACAGTACTTTTGAAATTAGTTAGCATTTCGTTCAAGATGAACTCTTCAATTTTATCCACACATCGGAGTAAATAGAGTTATTTTAAAAAAATAAAGATCTCACTAACAATACATGACCTCTTGGTGACGCTCAGACATTGTCCATATTGCCTTTGATTTCGGCGCAGCATTTCTGGCGGCTTTTGGACTGCAAGCTGCAGCAGTGGTTAAGACACTGGAGTCGCGTTCTCGATGTGCCGGGTTCGTGTTCCAGTAGGACCGTCACGATTTAGGTGCTCTGGAGCTCTCCTAAGTCGACTAAAGCATACACCGGGATAATATGGCACTTTTCTTCCCCGGCCTCCTCCAGTACTGGCTACTGTTCCATGTCTAATGATCTAGTCGCCGACAGCTCGTAAATCACCGCTATCTTTACTTCCCACGCTTTCATTACAATATCTTATCACAACATGAGAAAGGCTTCATTCCGTTTTTGTTGCACCTAAGCTACAACACGCTCTTATAAATCATGGCATCTTTCCTCTATATGTCCTCTTAAAATTCTACAATTACAACTGACAATATTGGCTATAGTGTTCATCTGAAGGGACCTACTAATATCCGCAACACTAATCTTTTTCGCCCAACACATTTGTTTGTTACCTGCGCTTCTTCACAGAAAAGTGACGCCACATTGTCTGACTGAACTAGTTATAAACAATGAACTCTTACATCTACGTATCAAATGGCTCTGAGGACTACGGGACTTAACGTCTGAGGTCATCAGTCCCCTAGAACGTAGAACTACCTAAACCTAACTAACCTAAGGGCATCACACACATCCGTGCCCGAGGCAGGATTCGAACCTGCGACCGTAGCGGGCGCGCGGTTCCAGACTGAAGCGCCTAGAACCGCTCGGCCACTCCGGCCGGCTTTACATCTACGTATCCTCACAAGGGCAGAATTACGATTTTTATCCGTTACCGTTGACTACCGGTACGCATGCTACTGCATTCGTTGTCAATATGTTCGAAAACCTCACGCATAAAAACGGGGTTTTCTGGGGCTCATACCTCAGGTTCTGTTGGTAATAGAAAAGTAGCATAAAGTGTATTTCGTAGCTCTTTCGCTAGGGACCATTTGTGTACTCAATATAAAGATCGTTTTACTGTAACTACAGTACAGTACTGTCTAAATAACAACCGCAGCAAGTCGCTCAGATTTTATCGGTATATTCTCTATACATTTATCTACAAGTGCCATCTTCACCTTTTCAAAGATCTTTATCCATTATCAAGAAACATCTCGAAATCATAGGATTTGGCTACAAAACCGAGCCGAGAATTCAAAGACGGCTATGCAAAACAAATGACTGTGCTTCTTACCATATATTCCTGAGATACATTCCTATTCTCGAAAAATCTTTAAAATTTTCTTGATATCAAATGTACCCTACTTGTACATGTAAGTTACTTACGTAAAATCCGGTGTTATGCTAAAACGTAGATTGCAAAGTGAAATAGCACGAAGGAATTAGCTGTAAATTGTCTCCATAATCATCAGGAGGGTTGTGGGAACCCCATGTTGTAGTCATGAACAAGACGCAGAATTTTTGTGTACGTAAAATCCGGTCTGAAGTGTAATATTAGATTTGTTTTATAAAACTGGATTTGCGTTATATCAATTGCACGTAAGTAAACTTCCAGAATTTTAGTGGCTCATAAATTTATGTTCATATGAGTGACATGCACTGCTGTAGCAGAGAAAAGAAGAGAACCAGCGGAAAAATTCTCTTATCAGAGCACAAAGAAGGCGAATATACTCCCATTTAAAAGACTCTGACTGAAAAGTGGGATACCAGCTGACTCATTATACGTTCCACAGGACGTTTAGATGTGTTCCCAAAAACTGGCATGCGAAAATATTAGTGCTTTTTCGTACTGAGACAAGGAGACAGTAGTAGTGGGAAGAGACGGAATAGTGACAAATACTTGAAGGTAGTAGACAGTGCTTGTGGCATAGAAAGAGCGAAGAAGACAATGGCAGTATGAGCAAAAGAGAAGGACACAGTGGCTGTAGAACATTGTTGACAGTGACAGAACCGTGCTAGGCAAAGAATGAAGAGTACGGTATCAGTTGGAGAGAAATAAAGAGAAGGAAAAAGTGGAAGTGGGTGAGAGCCAGTGATAATGAGAGACAGAGTCTATAACAATGACAACGAGGAAGAGCGACAGTGGGTTGAGACAGTAGCAGTAGGAACGAATGAATGAGATAGTGCTAGTAAGAGAGAGAGCAAGAGGGGGCAGTGACAGAGGAGACATTAGTGGTAGGACAGAATGGACACGGTGGAACTTCAGTTGCAACAATTTTGGATGGAAATGAAAGAACACTTTCTATATCATTGCAAAGTAAGTTGGCCATGGGGCATTTTTGAATTTAAAACTCACTGTTGTTATTTTATGAAGGAGAAGAGAGTGCGGGAACGAAAATTAGAAGATCCGGAATCGGTTACAGACCTCGTACTTTAAATGCATTTAACTACACACTGGCCACAGTAAGAGAATGCAAAGTGAGAAACTATGTATTGCTGATCTAATGGGGATGAATTTAAAGAGAATGTTGCGTTGCAGAAGGGTCAAATTCTGACAATTACAGTCTAGTTCCCCAAGTTAAAGAAAACGTGGGATTTGAAGACCTCATTGTAAGAATTACAAGGATATTTTCCTAAACGTTTTAAGAACGCTACCCATCTTGCATCTGTTTGCGATCTGTTTTCCAGATCATTGGACGTTTAAGTTGAAAGCGCCCCTGTGCATGTGCAGGTGTAACTCATCTGCAGTGTAATTCCCATCATAAAAACAAATCCTTTTGCCTAAACTGTACAGGGCGTCACACTGCTTTCCTCAGGTAGATTTTCCACGTCTCTATATGAAGTCGCAAAAGTGCTGCAATATTTCCATCAACCTATATGCTTGAAAGACCTTTTTCTACTATGCCCACTTTGATTACGGCCACATGTACTACGGATCAGCGTCAGACAACACGCTACGAATACTTGCCACTATGCAGTACAAAACCTCGCGTGTAGTTGCTAGAGCGTTCAAGTCAACCTCAACGAACGCATCACTTGCTGAAGCGAATGAATCGCTGTTCAAGCTGCAACGAACATTCTTCTGCAAGAAATTCCTCCTATGGCTCTGTTTCGACGAATATGGGCCCCTTCACGAAAAGGCGTTGGAATTAACATCCTACTGTGTGTGTGTGTGTGTGTGTGTGTGTGTGTGTGTGTGTGTGTGTGCGTATGTGCGTGTGTGTGTAAGACATAGAATAAATAAGCAACTTCCACCGGTCACGGCTGATATGGAGATGCAGGCATAAACGGAAAAGGTGTGCTGCATACTAATCGGTCTTTACGTATAACGACCGCTTGCTTTACGTATGCGTTTAGTGTCTTATTAGATTCCTGCAAAACGACGAAGCGATGAACCGTTTGGGAACTGAGTGAGGATATATAAAGGGCCGGGTAATCTACATACCGATTTTGTTCTATACAGTTATCCTCCTGTATGTTTCTTAAAACTAATCAGTATTTGTAGCAAAACTGAAACTGTCTCTGTTTAATGCAGGTTTTACTCGCAAGTTGCAGGCGTCTTAACATGAAACATAGGGCTGCCGTAGTAAAAATAAAGAAAACAATACGGATTTATTATGCAGCACTAGAAAACACACTTCCCTCATCAAAAATGTAATTAAAAAGAACTGCAAAACAAATATAAATCAAACATCGCTTCGCTTGCAATTAGTCCTAAACAACTTTTGCATTTATCAATAATAACAGGAAAGTCTTGCCTATCATCATGATGAAGAAGATACTATTGAGTACAAAATAAGAATAATATAATATTTGTGCATGTAAATTGTACTTGCATCAAAAGGAATTGCCTTGGTTACATAAAAGCGCAGAACTTACACGGTCAACTAATTTTCGTTACGTATCAAATGCAATTTATATTCTATAAGGATATAAAACACACAACGAACTAGCCGTGAATGATGTGCAGCTTTAATTCTGTGCATAGCAAACAACCAAACGAACAGTAAAAACAAAGATAAGTCGTCGGCTCACAATTTCTTTCTCACGCACTCATTTATGTATCTTTCTCTACCAATTCTACCAATACTACAGTTAATCCTACCATATACCTCGTTTTTTATGTAGTTTACCAAAACTATTGGACCATAGTTCTGATAGAGCGCAACTCTAGTTGTACAGTTCTACAGTTGACGCGGGTTTTCGCGAAAGACAGACAGACTTCAAGCAATGTCACAAATTTCCAGTTTGCACTCGATTATTCACACCACGACGCGTCACTGTAGGCAGCTCTCGGTCGTCGATTCGTCAATCACTGACCTTATAATGATTCTTTAACCAACAGTTTATGCTGTCAACAACTTTTTTTACTGGTTGCGAAGAAGGCCGAACTATTTGCTACAATGAGTGAAAAACAGTTTACAGTCATCGTGAAGACGTATTTTATAGGAGTAATTATACAGGACTGTCACACGAAATTTTAATATTCCTATGGATACAAATCTGCATTGGTACGAATCTAACATGTCTGCGACTACGGTCGTCGTATTTGGTAAGTCAGTTATTTATGTTTCTTCAAATTAGCGGCGTGTCTGCTTTTTCTCACGCAGCCAGTCGGAAGACAGCAAAAAGACACTCTATCTTATAGGGCGATGCGCTGCGTTTGGTTCTGTGGCCTATAATCACCTTAGTGATTGACCGAAACGTGTTGTCATCATACAAGGAAAACCACTTGTCTGATTGCACTACAAGTTCTTGACTCGGCCGGCCGGTGTGGCCATGCGGTTCGAGGCGCTTCAGTCTGGAACCGCGTGACCGCTACGGTCGCAGGTTCGAATCCTGCCTCGGGCATGGATGTGTGTGATGACCTTAGGTTCGTTAGGTTTAAGTAGTTCTAAGTTCTAGGGGACTGATGACCACAGATGGAAAGTCCCATAGTGCTCAGAGCCATTTGAACCATATTTTTTTCTTGACTCGAGTGCAAGTCACTGCCGACCGTACTAGGGCTTAAAAATGTCTGTCACTGAATCAGCTTAAATTCTCTATTTAACGTTTAGGGCTAATTAGCGATGAACGTTATAGTGGAACATGTGTGAGGAAACACGGAAAATGTCAATAGTTTTGGTCCGAGAGGATGATGAGCATTATTTGCACACGTTGTAAGAACTGCATTAATGTGCTGCATTCCCGAACTGGTGTTTGTAAGCTCCACCTTCTATTTTACTAAGCCTAGGAAAGGAAGGTAGCGGGGGGAAGAAAAAGCGCTCTGGTACAAAGGAGAGAGCAGAAGGCAAAGAGAGCAGCTGGAAAAGTACTGTGCAGCGACGGCCGCCCCTCGGCCAGCGCCCTTTCAGTGCCGCGTGCAGTGCAGCCATTACCAGCCGCTGCCGCCCCCGAGGGTTGTAGGTAGCGGCGTCTGAACCACACCTGCTAGCTGGCTGACTGCGGCAGACGGCAGCGCCGCTGCAGACATTGGCGCCGCGTGCTCACACTCCTACCTGCAGTGCTCGAAGCCTCTACTGCCTGACACCTGTTCCAGTTTTCCGCGAGTGAGCTGTGTGTTCACATTTAATATCAAACAGAGGCAATTGTAATGAAGTAGGAAAACATAACACGTAGGCTCAATCATACCGAACAAATCATGTATGTAGCTGTAACAAGGCTAGCTGTCGGCGATAGGGTACATTCCTCGTCGAAAATATTATTCAGTTTCCAATTAAGATGGGAAAGAAAGAAAGGAAGATTAAGGGGCAACCTCACGTCGGCGACAAGATCATTAGAGGCGTGTCTTTTTCGAAAAAACATCTCAGTCTTCCTTCTCAGAGATACTCATACCAGAGAAAAACTATTTTGTTTAATTTTTTTTATTTTGTATTCATTGTATACACTATTTAGTTATCAACAATTATGTTTAGCATTCAACAATTGTACCATTCAACAATCAACCATTAAAAAAGCAACCTGTTATTTTGGATACAGGCAACGGCCTTGCCGCAGTGGATACACCGGCTCCCGTGAGATCACCTAAGTTAAGCGCTGTCGGGCGTGGTCGGCACTTTGATGAGTGACAATCCAGGCCGCCATCCGCTGTTGCCATTTTTCTGGGTGCACTCAGCCTCGTGATGCCAGTTGAGGAGCTACTCGACCGAATAGTAGCGGCTTCGGTCAAGAATACCATCATAACGACCGGGAGAGCGGTGTGCTGATCCCATGCCTCTCCTATCCGCATCCTCCTCGGAGGATGACACGGCGGTCAGATGGTCCCGATGGGCCACTTGTGGCCTGTATACGGAGTGGTTTTATTTTGGAAACAAATGAATGTACAAATTACTGAAAAATAACAGAACAAAATTTCTTCACTGTTAGGAAAAAAGGAGTGTTTCTTAATTTATCAGTACAGAAATAATAATTAATTTTCTCTTTACAAAAAGACCTTACAAACCGAATAGAACAGTCCAAGTCCTTGAGACAAAAAGAGTTATGATAATTCTAATATCTTCGCTCCAAGTTAGAACTACAAAATTTTCTTAATTAATCATTAAAACAATGATGATACCTTTTCTATCGGTCTGTGGTCACATTTTACAGTTGCTAACTAAATCTAATATTATCAGACGTCATATTATGCAGCAGTAAAACACTAGTAATGCTTGTACGGAGCTTAATCTTTCTCAGTTCTGCGAGGAATTGTTGCTGTAACTTGGACCAAGCGAAGATTAATTGATTGATAGCTCTGTCACTTGACCTATTGAATTTCTTAGCTGTAGGCGATACATAAGAGAAGAGAAGACTGATTCTTAATCAAGTGATCACAGAAATAGCCCCTACGGTGTACTGACACATAATGAAACCGAGGTAAGCGAGGTATACATATACATCAAGAAACGTTTTGCATCACCTCGGTTCAAAGAGTTCCGGAACCTGTACAAAAAATTGGAATAGAGACCAACATAATCATTTTCGCCCTTTTTATTGCTGATGAAAAACATAGATTTCGTGTTGTACCACCATACAGCGAGACCCTCAGAAGCGTTGGTCCAGATTACTGTACACACTGGTACCTCTAATACCCAGTAGCACGTCTCTTGCATTGATGCATACCTGTATTCGTCGTGGCATTCCATTCACAAGTTCATCAAGGCACTGCTGGTCCAGATTGCCCACTCCTCAACGGCTATTCGGTGTAGATCCCTCAGAGTGGTTGGTGGGTCACGTCGTCCATAAACAGCCCTTTTCCGTCTATCCCACGCATGTTCCATAGGGTTCAAGTCTGGAGAACATGCTGGCCACTCTAGTCGAGGGATGTCGTTATCCCGAAGAAAGTTATTCACAAGATGTTCACGATGGGGATGCTAATTGTCGTCTATCAAGATGAATGCGTCGCCAATATGCTGCAGATATGCTTGGACTATCGGTCGGAGGATGGCACTCACGTATCGTACAGCCGTTACGGCACCTTCCATGACCACCAGCGGCGTACGTCGGCCCCATATAATGCCACCAAAAAACATTTGGGAACATCCACCTTGCACCACTCGCTGGACAGTGTGTCTAAGGCGTTCAGCCTGACCGGGTTTCCTCCAAACACGTCTCCGACGATTTCCTGATTCAAGGCATATGCGTCACTCATCGGTGAAGAGAAAGTGATGCCAATCCTGAGCGGTCCATTCGGCATGTTGTTGGGCTCATCTGTACCGCGCTGCATGGGGTCGTGATCGCAAAGATGGACCTCGCCATGGACGTCGGGAGTGAAGTTGCGCATCATGCAGCCTGTTGCGCACAGTTTGAGTCGTAACACGTCGTCCTGTGGCTGTACGAAAAGCATTATTCAGGATGGTGGCGTTGCTGTCAGGTTTCCTCCGATCCATAATCCGTAGGTAGTGGCCATCTACTGCAGTAGCCCTTGAGCGGCCTGAGCGAGTTCATGTCTCTCTGTATCTCCTCCGTGTCCGAACAACATCGCTTTGATTCACTGCGAGACGCCTGGACACTTACCTTGTTAAAAGACCTTCATGGCACAAAGTAACAATGCGGACGCGATCGAACCGCGCTATTGACCATCTATGTGTGGTTGAACTACAGAAAATACGAAGTGTGTACCTCCTTCCTGGTGGAATGACTGGAACTGATCGGCTGTCAGACACCCTCCGTCTAATAGTCGCGGCTCATGCATGGTTGTGTCTGTGATACAATATCCACAGTCAACGTGTATCTTCAGGAGTTTTGGGAACCAGGATGACGCAAAACTGTTTGTGATGCGTGTGTCTTCCTTCCTTGCGGTTGATGTTTCCCATTCCTCTTCCTACTGGGATTCGAACTAAAATCGGAATGGCCTTCCACATGCGAGTACATTTAAATTGCCAGTTAAATAATTTCATCATGATTGCGATAATCATTACATTAGAACGACATACAAGGAGAACATGCAAACTTCTTCTCACCGATGTTATTCATATTGGTAGTGTCTGTAGTGCACGTCTAGGACTTCGGACTTCAACATACGTATACACGAAGACGCAACTCTCAAAGATGTCCTACCAAATCGAGGTTGAGGATTTTATGTGTTCGTACACACTGAGGTGACAAATGTCATGGAATACCTGCTAATACTGTACCGGACGTCCTTATGCTCGGCGTAGCGCAATAGCTCGACAAGGCATGGACTCAACAACTCGTTGGAAGTTCTCAGCAGAAATATTGAGCAATGCTGTCCCTATTGCCGTCCATAACTCCTTAAGTGTTGCCCGTGCAGGGTTTTGTGCACGAACTGTCCTATGTCCAGTAAACGATTTATGCGATTCATGTGTGGCAATCTGGATGGCCAAATCATTCGGTCGAATTGACTAAGATGTTCGTCAAACCAACCGCTAACCATTGTGGCCCAGTGATACACCGCACTATCCTCTATAAAAATTCCTTCGTTTCTTGCGAACATGAAGTCCGTGAATTACAGCTAGAGTCTCCAAGTAGCCGGAAATAGCCATCTGCACTTTATGATCGGTTCAGTTGGACTGGAGGACACTCCATACCTTGTAAACACATCCAACAACATCGTGGTACTACCACCAACTTGCAGAGTGCGTTGTTACCTACTTGGGTCCATGGCGTCGGCGTCACACTCGAACCCTACCATCAGCTCCTTTACCCTCTGTGATCGGAACTCATCTTGCCAGGCCAAGGGTCCAACCAATATGGTCACTTGCCCAGGAGAAGCGCTGCAGGCGATGTCGTGCGATTAGCAAAGGCCCTCGCGTCGATCGCGTGCTGCCGTAGCCCACTAACGCCACATTTCGCCACACTGACCTAACGGATACGTTCGTCGTACGTACCAGCTGTTTCAGAGGTGTTGTTTGTCTGTTAGCACCGATACCTCTATCTAAACGCTGCTGTTCTCGGTCGTTAAGTGAGGGCCATCCATGGTGAGAGGTAATGCCTTGTTTGTCATTCTCGGCACGCTCTTGTCACTGTTGTTCTCGGAGTACTGAATTCCCAACCGATTTCGGAAATGGAATGTCCCATACGTCTGGCTCCAACTACCATTCCAAGTTGAAAGTCCATTAATTCCAGTCTTGTGGTCGAAATCACGATGGAAACATTTTAAAATTAATCGCCTGAGTACAATCGACGGCGCCGCCAATGCATTACCCTTTTATACCTAGTGTTCGCAATACTAGCAATACGACCACCATCTGTATATGTACACATCGCTGTCCCATGGGATTTGTCTTTTCACTGTATACTTCGTATGGTCGCTAATATTCGTGGAGCCCACACCAAGCCACTTGGTTTCGCAAGTGAGAGTTTTCTGCCGGTAATATTTTCGTTGCTACGTAATTCTAACGAAAGGTTTACTACGACTGTGCAAATTATCAATATTTAAAGATTCATTTAATATTCTCATAATGTTTATCAAAAAAAGGAGAAAAAAGTTTTCGTCGAGAGACTGGAAATAGAAAATCATAACGAGAACTTGTAAGCAAATCAATATAATCACTTTATCTGCTGCTGTGAAAAATATTATGTATAACCTATAGAGCATTACACGAATCAGGATGATACACCGTAGAAACAAGGAAAACAATTATTATTGCTACCTGCATTACATGAAACGAAAGCGAATTTTTGCATGGACTTGGTTTTTTCAATACGACTATAGCAAAACAAACTTGATTTACGTTCATAAACGGTCCTCCATCATCTACAATGAATATCGAAGCATATAACAGAATATTGGAGCAGACAACTGATGTACGATTGACTGAATTTTTACGTAATCTTTCCTACAAGCTATCTCTCTATTCTGTTCGATGGTGTATGCGCAAGTTTTTTAGTGTTTTATAAGCTTCTTCATATACTTTAAAAATAAACATCGCCAGGTTACTTCAGCGAAGTACATTTTGGAGTATTTACTTTAATACTGCACGTTAGCAAGCCTTCTACATCCTGAAAAGATTCGTCATCCAAACCCGTGTTCGCTGCCCTCCTTTTGAATCAAGAAGTAAAACAAATTGTTCTTCTCTCACGTATGGCTTCAAGACTTCAATTAGAAATTTCCTGTACAGTACTGTTGTGTGTTTGCCGGGCTTTGAATATTTTATCATAACGTTTTTCTATTTGTGTGCATATTCATCAGCTGCTTTTTGCACCCCTCGTGGTCTCTTGCAACCAAATGAAGACGGTTAGTAGTAATTTTCCCGATAATGTGACAGTGTATTGCGCAGTGTACGAATGTGTCACCTTGTACATATCCTTTCGCTGCACGAGAACCACCTTTGTTTCGCTTTCGGGAGAGTTAGATAATAAGTTGACTGATACTGTCACCCTAGAACAATCATTCTATGATCAATCGTTCACAAATTAGCAGCCCGGGTTCCCGGGTTCGATTCCCCGCGGGGTCAGGGATTTTCTCTGCCTCGTGATGGCTGGGTGTTGTGTGATGTCCTTAGGTTAGTTAGGTTTAAGTAGTTCTAAGTTCTAGCGGACTGATGACCATCGATGTTAAGTCCCATAGTGCTCAGAGCCATTTGAACCAGCCACAAATTAGCATTGTGTGAACTATAGAAAAAGTATTGCAATTGATTTAAGTGAATCGTGTACTTTTAAGTGTAATATCTGTTTGATTAGTGTAATAACAAAATTCTTGTCTTATTTTCGTATGAGGGCTCTAGTCTGTATTCAGAAATCTGCTGCTGCATGAAGGATTTTTTGCAATGAAGCGCCTTCACTCACCTGGAACGTACCTGTAGGAATACACTATAAAGGGAAACTGCTATCAACATTTTAGAGAAAAATCCATTTTTCCGGGATACAGGTTTTTCAGAATAGTATGCGGATACTTAAATAGTGAACATTTGCACAGACATAATAAATCGGTTGCTAGAATGAAGTGGGGAAAAAAAGTACCGGCAGTGAGATTCGATCCATAGATTAATGAAAGTAAGCTGTCACTCGGTCAGCAGTGTACCTCTTCAATATCAACGGCGACACAAAGTACATAAGCATGTCAAAAATTTTCAAACACGATTTCCTGTTTACATATGTAGAAGTCATAGTTGTGCCCTACACACCGTGTCAGTACCACTCAAATCCGAAAGGGGAAGTTCTTACGGTCCCCTCGTGCGTTAAGAAGGTGTAATTATCTACGCCGAAATCTGGGTTAACACTTAACACTAGGCGCTTTTTTCGCAGTCTAGGCGGGTTTTTAGTTTTTTAATATATTAACCAACGATTGCTGACGCGCTGCGATATTGAAGGTTCTTAAATTTTCAAAATCACACGCTGCAAGAACCCTCTGTTTACATGATTGTACTCCTTCAGTCTGCAATGGTGGTTGAAACAAATTCCGTGGATCCCCTGGAGATTTCTCTAGTGCAGAATGTCACGCTGTTTCTACGCCAATATTGTCAACAGCTTCAAAATAGAACCATTTTTAGGGCTAGGTGCTCTGGACATGCAAACATGTGCTCATCATGGAAACATGTTATTTGCCAGTTCTACCTCCAGAACGTACACCTCACCACCATACTCAGGCAAATCATAAACTTTTCCACTTAAACGGAGATTTCCTCCTCAGCGGTCCAAACGGTAGACTCTGTTGTATGGAATACCCATAAACATAATTAAAGTCTAGGTGAAAGATGTTACTTAAATCGTCTAATGGCCAGAAGTCCTCCACACACATTCGCGGGTGTTCGCCTTGGCGTACCTTTACGCAGTGGCAAAGTCCGCCGTGAATCCTGTGTCTGAAGAAGAGCAGGATGTCAAAATCGATCAACTATTCGATACTCCCAAGTCTCACGTCTTCTTTAATATTACGACCCACGAAATTTGGTGCGCTGAACGAGGCCGGAACCAGATAGTATGTGCCAAGGTATATACTCTTGAAATTCTCAAAGATACCTGCGAGCAGCGTTACATTAGAGATCATGTAAAGGCAGCATATTCTCTTAAATCAGAGATGACGAACTTCTGCCAAACATTCACTACATACTCGTCTTACGCATCCGTTAAGGCAGTGCCTGTTAGTTTAATGGGGAATGGGGTTATGTTGGGCAAAGTGGTTTCGCGGAGTCTCTCCATCGAATCCAGGTATTTGTGTAGAAAGACTCCTTTCTTCATTAGAAGCTGAAAGTTTCCATCATTAGGATATACGGCTCTGGTGATTCGGATGTCCTTCTGAACCACTGTCTCATCAAAGTTCCGAAGGGGCACATGCATGAAACGTAGTGAATCCAGCAAATGAGCAATATTCTTTGTGTGATTCTCTTGGAAAAAGGGAACGTTATCACGAATGACACTGACCGTATCATCCTTCAACCGTAAATCAGCCGAGTGCTTAACGAAAAAGTGTACATTATACCCACTCGAATTCTGCAACAAAATGTGGATGTTCCACGGCAATTGAAAATATGAGTAGCCTGCATTGAGAGATGCACCCCGAATCTTTCCCATTAGATGACAATGGTCTCTATGTGGAGTTTCTGGTTCTCTGTCCAGTGGCATCCCATAAGTATTACACTCAACTGCATGTTGGTATACTGCATCATTCACCTACGAGTCGGTCACGGGGACGTTGTTGCAATAAATCTCATCAACTTCCCATGCACAATTTTCGAACTCAGTGAGCAACCATTTCGCAGGTTTAAGCTGATGTATGATTTGAATTTGCAGCGAGTCGAGTCATATGAGTATGCCAGTCGATACGCTATAGCGTACAGTATATGCCATTCTGTGCAGGTCATCATGGAGTCATTAGGCGCGTCTTCAGAACGTCCCACAGGAGCCAAGTACCACTCTAGGTCATCGTATAGAACGAAGGGACATCGCTCCTGGTGGTGGACGTTCTTAAGCTTTAAGATCTTTCTAACCTTGATAGGTATTTCCACACATATCGGTTCCTGGCTTGAGCAATCAGTAAGGTGCCTTTCGAGGAATAACGATAAGTCTATGCGAGTGGGACACTGAGCGTCTAATTTGAATAAGTATGCTTGACTTACTTGTGCTGCACAGTGCGCTCATGGTCTTTACCTTTCTCTATTGCTACCATTATCAACAACTAGGATGTATACCTGAACTGAATAGTCAGGAATTTGGCTCTCGAATTTTCTATGTCTTGGAGATTTACAGGAATGAGCTGTCTTTCACTAGCCAGAAGTAAACATGTGAAGCAATATACATCCATCTCATCTAGATTCTGGACATCAGTGCATGCTTCCTTAGCGACAATATCTTTCAGAAGAGGGATGAAATTGGACCTCCCTCTTAAGAGGATTGTAAACACGCCAGTATATTTCGAGATGGAGCACACAGCTGAGTGTTTTACCTGGCCCTCTTTCCTTCATGTTGGAAAAGTGCCTGGGTATGAGACTCTTGACAAATGCTCAGAACCACCCTGCAATTGAAAGCCCTGTAATATCGTGCCAGTTCTCTCCCAAATCTGCACAATGCTCTTCTCTTCTCCATCATCATAGCACTATTTCAGAGGGTACATCAATACACAATATAGAGCTGCGTTACACTTGAATAAATGAGACGATCGTGTGGCATTGTTGGCAGGAAGGCCCAATCTGGGGAAGTTCTGCCGCCAAGTGCAAGTCTTATTTCAGTCAACACCACATTGGGCGACCTGCATGCTGGTGATGAGGATGAAATAATGATGAGGATAACACAATACCCACTCCATGATCAGAGAAAATCTCCAACCCAGCCGGGAATCGAACCCAGGCCCGCTGCATGGGAGACAAGCACGTTATCACTCAGCTAAGTCAGGTGGACATTTTACACTTAGTGGCAGGATACTGTGTACCGATGGCAGCATCAGGGAGCATCCTTTACAAAACGCCTTGTCAGGCATAGGGAAAAGTGGCAGGTTCTTGATGGGCCACATTTGAGTTACCAGTATGAGCCTGTGAGATCCAGTTCTTAAAAGCTTCAGCAACCACAGAACGGTCCGTTGTGGCTGCAGGACGTACTTGGTGATATACACGAGAATAGGCAGCGCTACAGCTACTACCTGGCCCAGAGTGGTGGTGAAAAGATGTCCAATGGCCCGAAGCTCCATGACGATTGCTAGACAGTCCAGAGCGTGGCTTCGTCAGTATACAAGCTCTTAACATCAGCCTGTACCATACTGATGGTTAGGAACATGACTGACCGTGCTGTTGTGATGTCTGTGGGCGCAGTAAACACATCGTCTACAAACTGGGATGGGCTGACAAGCATTTCATAGGTAAGTCAGGTAGTGGACTGGTAGCTGCAGCTGCATGCAAGTGCCGCAAGAAAGGAAAAAAAAATGAGTGTCATGCATAATTGAAAAAATTATATTTGCAGACTTCTGTAGTGGTTTACTCACCTTTGAAATTAGAAACGTCCGGGTAAGTGCACGAGCTGCTCGTCGTATCGTTATTGGCAACGTTGTCTTGTAATATCATACTCTACGGATCCATCGCAGTATTATCATTCATTGAATTTAGAAGCGCAGGTCCATGAACACTGCAGGATGGTCCATGGCGTTGCTGCATTTACAAATGAGCTGGTGTCATCAGCCCATACCACAGTGATGATGGGCCAGGCTGTGGTGGTGTTTGCGAGCATGACAACAACATCATAGACAAACCAGGCTTAATCGATGAACGCATCATCATTGCGTCAGGTTGTGAAGTTGTTTTCACAGGTGCATCTCTGAGTCTGAACACGCCCTCACATCTGCAACTACAGAGGAAGGAAAAGAATATGAAGAAATTAATCATCGAAATGCAGCTGTATAACGAGCACACACAAATATGGAAACAAACCTAAAACATCACTTTAATTACATAAGTGATGGATCAGTGGTGTCAAATTTGGATCGCTTATTAGCTCCTGGTGAAGTATCACTTTTATTGTGGCGTTCTGCCTGCTGGTCTCATCGGCGCTATTGATGTTGCTGTTGGTAAGTCTTAGACTGAAATGACTTCTCGATCTGAAACGACTCGTAGTTGTAGCCGAAAAAAAATTCCCTTGATTATTTCACCCAGTAGGTAACAAGTACTGTGATCTATAGTTACAAGGTCTAAGGCAGAATGCTGTATGCATGTAGTTGCGCATAGGCGCCTCTATCTCGCACCACTTCCGTCGCTTTTCCCAAAACGGATTATATTTCAGTGCAGTTGCGCACGTTGATTCGTTACGTGAACGCTCCTTCCGCTGCTCAGAGGGAGAAGAATAATTTAACGACGCTTTTGAGACTCGTTGCACGCCGTGATCGATACCTACAGAGTACTACCCACACATCGGACGCCACTGTTAAAGACTAACATACGGGGGTAGTCCACAAAGTAAGTTCAGATCGGTCACTAAATGGAAACCATAGTGAAAATCAGAAATATTTTATTTGCAAGAGTTAGGTATACTCTCTAGATACTCCTCTACATAGTCGCCGCTCCGACTTAGACATTTGTCGGAGATTTATATCACATTTCCGACACCATCGTCATAGAAGGCAACCACCTGTGCGTTCCAATAATTCTCTACGCTGGTCTATAGCACATAGCCTGCGGCCAAGTGTTGTCTTCGTTTCCAGCGTTTCATGTGAACAGAGATGATAGGACGAGCCAATAAGGCTGTGTTGTGGGTGATCGAACACTTCTCATCGAAAAGGCTGCAGGAGCCGCTACAGAGCGCGGCTGAGAATTGCCCTGAAGAAGGAAGTGCGTGGCAGTTGTGTTAGGTGGGCTGCATTCATTAAGGCGAAGCCTCTCAGTGGGCCCTCCTACATGGCGGGAGACGTCGTTGTTCTAGGCACCTTTACTCGCTCACAGTGCGCTCACAACAGAAAAGAGCGTCTTGATGCGATAGACGGTCATACTAGAGACACTATCCGATACATCTGTGCAAAGGTTTATCGGGTTTCACGGTGGTGTCCATTTCGCGACCGATCGGAACTTACTTTCTGGACAACTATCGTATATAATTTAGTAACGCGCCTTTTGAAAGTGTTTGCTAGCACAGAAGCCCTCGATGTAACTATCAGGTGTCGCTCAGAATTTGGATTAGACTACGCATTGCTTCGCCTCTAATTATAATGTTACTATACTAAGGCTACCATTAGGTAAAGATTAAACTGTATATCTTATAGTCTGTCGATGCGAAGTCACAGGCGTTCCCTGTGGAATATTTTCCATAAGTTCACACAATGTAGAGAGAAGGCGAAAGTGGTAGCGTTTACGTTATCAGAACTGAATAGCAACGCTAAAGTCCTGCAAATTGTAGACGCTCTGGGCAGCTGTCTTAAGGGTGACGTTTCACATCAGAGAATTAACTGGTAACTCTATTCACCGCCTAGGTGCGGTCTGTTGAAGATAGCCACGAAAAGGAACGCGTGTAGCAGAGGCAAGCAAGCTTGAAAACTGCTCCTGAGAGCTGCAACCACAGTGGGTTTACACAGGTTAGAGTGCTTCTACAGTAGGCCCCTCTCACAGAAGGACGGAGTTCTGGGCCAAGTGACGTAAAGCAGTGTTGTTGCTGGCCGTAATAGAAGTGGAAGTGACGCTTTTAGCATAACGCTATTGATACCAAAGTTGAAGTTTGTTAATGTAAATTCGAGAAGCATCCCTACTTACCGAGTAGCAGTAAGGGTGACATCTAGATGTGGTTGGACAGACGCTCCCTCGTGGTGCTGTGCACCTCGCCAGATTGGCCTAAGCTTGTGGGTTGATGGTCGACTATAGGGAAGGGGAAATAGTGCGCCGCCACGATTCTTTAAAAACTCATGTTTTTTGTATTCAGAGTGATTTCCCAATCAGATCATTGGGATGCGGATGTCGCTCGTGGCAGCCCCGGCTAGCTCCGAATTCTCTGTTTTTCTCACTTGGAGTGCTGCTCTCAAGTTTGTATTTATCGTGCTACTAGCGTTATCTCCTTCTGTTAGCATCCACCCGCGTGGCTTCAGACACTGACTTCTGTTGTGCAACCTTTGCTTTTTCTAATGTTTAGAATTAGACTTCAGTGCAGTAGTTACTCTGATCGCAAATACATAGTGTTAATCAGACCCCTGAATTCCATGAGTCTCCTGTTGCAAGCTGTTGTCAAGTCCCAGAAACCGCGGCTCTCATAGGTGCCCTGTGACAGTGCTTGGCGCTGATTCATGTCCTCAACTTACCTTCCATGGCAATTGGTCTTTCTGCACTTGCTCCTCACAGATCGGAAATTGCAGGCTGACCTCTAACCCCCCGTCAACCCCCTATGCTGTGTATGGACACGACAGGTCTTCCTATGGTTTGATGCGTGATGCGGCTCGCCGCTAATTCCTCCGCTGCGCTAACCTCATCGTCTCGGAGTGGCACTTGCACGCTACGTACTATATTATTTGTTGGACTATTCCGACTCTGCCTTCTCCTACAGCTGCCCCTAGTACCATGGGTTTGTTCCCTGATGTCTTAGCACACGTCTTGTCATCCTGTCCCTTCTTCCTGTCAGTGTCTTTCATATGTTCCTTTTCTCATCGATTCTGGTAGTGAAATGAAATGTCGTGTGACGAGGGCCTCCCGTCGGGTAGACCGTTCGCCTGGTGCAAGTCTTTCGATTTGACGCCACTTCGACGACTTGCGCGTCGATGGGGATGAAATGATGATGATTAGGACAACACAACACCCAGTCCCTGAGCGGAGAAAATCTCCGACCCAGCCGGGAATCGAACCCGGGCCCGTTGGATTGACAGTTTGTCGCGCTGACCACTCAGCTACCGGGGGCGGACGATTCTGGTAGTGAATCATGGACTGTGTAAAAACAGGAAGAGAAGAGAGTCAAGGCGTTTGAGATGTGGTGCTACAGAAGAACGTTGACAATCAGGTACAGTGGTAAGGGAAAAAATGAAGTTCTCCTTAGAATCAGAAAAGAACGGAACACATGAAAGAAGGGAGAAGATGATTGGACATGTGTTAACACATCAGGGAATAACATCCATAGCGCTATAGGGAGATGTAGAGCATGAGAACTTTAGGGAAAGACAAAGACTGGAATATATCCAACAAATAATTAAGGCCTTACGTTCTCCTTTGAGATGAAGAAGCTGGTACAAGTTGGGGATGCGAGCCGAGTCGCATCAAACCAGCCCGGAAAAGAAAAGAAACTCTTATGGATCTCCTTCGATTTGTGTGAGTTTTTGCTATTAATCGCGACACGCTATATCTGTAATGGGTTGTCAGGAAGTGTTACGCCACGGTAAATAACAGAATGATATTTTGTAACCGCTCGGTCTTGGTTAGCAGATGGTGGAATGCGTAAAGCAAGCAAAAGTAATTAGTCAGCTATATTTTAGAACTTATGGATGGGCGATACAGAAAGTTTTCAATGATGTTTGTTTATTAACCAAACCACGAAGGTGAGAGCCTGCAATCTGGGCAAGTGTTACACTTAGTAAGGAACAATTTACGTGATTTAATGATACAATTAATGTGTATGTAAACAATAAAGCTTTGTGAAGGAGTTAAAGTTGACTCTCCATTTCATCACGGAACACGGGGGCATTTTACTTTGCGCTTTCAGTTATCATTGGAGCTAACCCGAACGCTGCCATCTTTTTTATTAAAAGTATCGCAAAGAGGGACAAGAAGAAGTGATGCCTCTCGTAGCGCGAGTCCTCAAAGCGGAGGGCCGTGTGAGGGATCAGTGAGAGACGTATCCTGCGCACAAAGCAGCTGGCCGGGCACGTGTCAGGAGTATCAGGCGGGCGGCAGGCGCAAGCACCCCCCGCCACGCGCCTAATCTGCCAGTCCGCCGCCGCCACGCCACGTGACAGGCGCAGCGCGGCACCCAATATCCGACTGTCGACGCCGCCTCCCGCTGCCTTCCCTGCCCTGCTCTGCTCCGCTGTGTTATACTGCGGCTCTTTCACTCCGGCACGGACCCACGGCGACCTAGATCAGCCCGGCAGATAACAGCATCAAAAGAAAAAAAAAAAATATCCAATATACATTTCTACTCTCCAACATGCTACGTTTATACTTCTTTCAAAACGTTTCGTTTGCAAGATTTAGCTTAGATACGAAGTTTTCCCTCCTTGTGCGTTAATTTTCAGCTCCAGCAGAAGTTCCTCGTGTCTTCTTCACGTTTCTAAGTAATTTTCTAAATGGTTCATGCTTTTCATTTGAGATACAGGATTTATCTCCTTCTCGTCAAAGTACTTCATTCTCATATTGCGATATGTTATGTTTTCTGTTTTATTAACTAAGTAATTAATTTCTTTTATTTTTTATTTTTTTGTGTCTTTCCTTAACTTTACATGGGTGCAGTCCGCAGTTACGTAAGATTGTTTGAAACAAACCATTATTACATTTGACTCTAAACAATATTTATTTATAAAATCCAGTGTTACAAGTCCGATTGTGCAGTCGTTGTCAATTTGATAACTGTGAAAATTGCACTTCAACACATATCAAAATATTAAAAAATATCTGTCATATATATATATGCCATCATATACATTGCACTCAATTTTTTAATGCCTTGACGTCTGCTGAAGCACAATTTGCGCAGTACTTTACCTGATAATAGCCACAAGGCCAAAATTGTAATAGCGCATTTTATGAACAACCAAAGCTTAGTCAAAGCCAATCATAACGTATTTAAAAAAATTAAAAATGATTTTAACCTTACAGTTTTTATTTTATTTCATTTGCATTTGTAACCTTCTCATCCCCACGGCCCCTTAATCTAAGGTGCTGATGCAATTCGCGTACGTCATCCGTGTATGACAGTTTTATTCAATGTATTTTCAAATTGAAGTGGAATTCGTTTCTAAGGCAAAAATGGATGATCAGCGCGTTAATTGACTATTTGTTCAGAGACGTTCGAGTAACAGAACTTACAAAAAAATGGTTCAAATGGCTCTGAGCACTATGGGACTCAACTGCTGAGGTCATAAGTCCCCTAGAACTTAGAACTGCTTAAACCTAACTAACCTAAGGACAACACACACATTCATGCCCGAGGCAGGATTCGAACCTGCGACCGTAGCGGTCGCGCGGTTCCAGACTGTAGCGCCAGAAACGCTCGGCCACCAGCGGCCGGCAACAGAACTTACATACCAGACCTTAAGTTTGTTAGTTACTTAGTTCAAAATGGCTCTGAGCACTATGGGACTTAACATCTGAAGTCATCAGTCCCCTAGAAGTTAACTACCTAAGCCTAACTAACCTAAGAACATCACACACATCCATGCCCGAGGCAGGATTCGAACGTGTGACCGTAGCGGCCGCGCGGTTCCAGACTGAAGCGCCTAGAACCGCTAGGCCACACCGGCCGGCCAGTTACTTAGTTATTCATTCCATAGGTCACATGTATGGTAAACATCACAATGAGGTATGTATTCTCTTTCTTGTGTGCATCTGAGGAACTAATCTCAGATACTGCTGTAGGAATTTTATTGCGCTTTCCATCAACAGACAGCAGACAGACTGATTCACGATGAAGGACTGTATATGTTATTTATACACTGTTCAGTCACACTAGTCAGTGTGGAACGCTGAGACCCATGCAGGAAGAGCGAAACAATGATCCAACTCTGTGAATAATATGGCTATGTAAGTTCTGACACATAGTTCAAGCATTCGCCACTAGTTGGCGCTGCAGTCCCCAAAACATACAGAGTGGTGGTGGCAGGAAATTTAAAAATACAAGAGGCCACAACAAGAAATTTAAAAACACAAGTTGGCGGTGGCGGGAAATTTAAAAATGTAGGGTGGCGCTGTCAGAAAATTTATAAGTGCGAGATGACGGTGACAGAAAAAATTCAGGTTGGCGGTGGTGGGAGACTGAAAAATCGAAGATGGCAGTGGTGGGAAACCAAAAGATCCGAGATATCGCAACTGGAAAAGCTGTGCTTTATAATTCCTCACCCACTGATATTACAATCCATGATGGCGCCATGTCCAAAATGTTTGCGTCAAATGTTATATCCATCATCTTACATGCGCATAAAGAATTATGTAAGCTTCACCTGAATTGCATGAAAGGGCACCGTATTCCAAAAAGATAATATTGCAGTATTTCCAGAAATACATTATGTAAATTCACTTGTATCCTATTACAAAGAATGGTGTCGTGTTCAAAAAATAACGGCAAAACTAATTTCGGCCGGCCGGAGTGACCGTGCGGTTCTAGGCGCTACAGTCTGGAACCGGGCGACCGCTACGGTCGCAGGTTCGAATCCTGCCACGGGCATGGATGTGTGTGATGTCCTTAGGTTAGTTAGGTTTAATTAGTTCTAAGTTCTAGGCGACTGATGACCTCAGAAATTAAGTCGCATTAAAAAAAAACTAATTTCCATATTGAAAAATACATAACCTTCTCATGAATTGGTGCCATGTTAAAAGAAACCTAGATAAGAACTTCATCTGAACAACATATATTGATATCATTCAACACACACACACACACACACACACACTGACTGACAGATATACCCATACAAATATGTTCATGCATATGAGAAAAAACATATTACGCACTCGAATGCAGTTGGAATACTGGGGGGAGAAAAAGAGAGAGATATTCGTTTGCTGGGGAAGTTCGAAAGTGATCTCCTCACATCACCAGTGGTTGTGTTTGTTAACATGTCGAGGGAGCTACATAGGTAACGCAACTTACGTTTCATCCCTCATGTTAGACACCGCCGATGCTGCTTTTGACCTGTAGAAAGAGAAACGGGTACACACATGTTCTCTCCCTCCCTTTCCCTCCCTGTCTCTCTCACCTACAAACCAATTCAGGAATTCTGTTTTTTATCAATTCCCAGCCATTTTATGAAGGCGTTGTTTCCTTTTCCTTGTATGTTTTTTTTCATCTAGATATGTGGATGAGCATGTAATCTTCCCGCAGATATGTTACTTTATCTGCTGCCCAAATTTTGAATATCTGGATAGAAAAAAAGCTGCTATCTTTCAGGTCAACAAGTCTCATTTTAAATGTGCTGTGTTTTGTATGATTGTATTGAGTGACTAGATCTTTCACTGTGTCAGACCATTTAAAAGAACACCGAGCAGTGAAATGTTTGAACATCTTTCCTTTAAAATTTCTATTGAATCGCTCCACAATTGCAGCTTTGAAGGCTGAGAATGATGGTTACCGATTAATCTTATGTTTTTTCATTAGGTCCTTGAAGTGAATGTTCTAAATTCCTTACCCATAACCTATTTGTAAATGATTTGGAGTTGTATTTCCTGTACATTTTCCTAAATGCACTTACAGCCTAAGTACTGACTAAAGTTTTTAGAGCAACAACTCATGCATATTTGGCGTACACGTTAATTAGTGTTTACTATTTAAAACAGCAGATAAAAATTCGCTTGATGCCTTCCTAAGAGGGAGTCTCCATTCCTTCCAAGCTAATTATGTAAGTGTAGACCAGATATGGCTCAAATTCAAAGATAAAGTATCGACAGAAGTAGATTCACACCGCATAAGTTAATAAGAGACGGGACTGATCCACCATAGTACACAAAACACGTCAGAATACTGGTTGCAGAAGCAACGAAAAAAGCATGCCAAATTCAGAAGAACTCAAAATCCCCGAGACTGGCTAAGTTTCACGGAAGCTCGAAATTTAGCGCGGATGTCAATGCGAGATGCTTTTAATAGTTTCCACAATGAAACATTGTCTCAAAATATGATAGAAAACCCCAAGAGATTCTGGTCGTATGTGGCAAAAAAACAGTCAATACCGTCACTGCGCGATAGCGATGGAAATGTTACCGATGATGGTGCCACTAAAGCGGAGTTCCTAAATATAGTTTTCCGTAATTCATTCACGGAAGAAGACGAAGTAAATATTCCAGAATTCGAAACCAGAACAGCTTTTAGCGTGAGTGACATAAAAGTTGATATCTTAGATGTCACGAAACAACTCAAATCACTTAAGAAAGGCAAGTCTTCCAGTCCAGATGGTATACCAATCAGGTTCCTTTCAGAGTATGAAGACACAGTAGCGCCTTTTTTAGCAATCATATACAACCACTCACTTGACGAAAGGTCTGATGCTGAAGACTGGGAAGTGGCACAGGTCACACCAATATTCAAGAAAGGAAATAGGAGTAACCCATTGAATTACAGACCCGTATCACTGAGCTCAATTTGTAGTAGTTTTTGTAGCATATACTGTGCTCGAACATTATGAATCACCGTGAAGGAAATGACTTATTGATACATAACCAACATGGATTCAGAAAATATTGTTCTTGTACTCTTTCTTCCCATGAAGTAATGAGTGCTGTCGACAAGGGATCTCAGATAGATTCCACATTCCTAGATTTCCAGAAGGCTTTTGATACCGTTCCTCAAAAGCGACTATTAATCAGATTCCGTGCAAATGGAGTATCGTGTCAGTTGTGTGACAGGAATCGTGATTTCTTCTCAGAGAGGTCACAGTTCGTAGTGATAGACGGTACATCATCGAGTAAAACAGAAGTGATATCTGGCGTTCCGCAAGGTAGTGTCATAGGCCTTCTGCTGTACCTGATTTACATAAATGATCTAGGTGATAATCTGAGCAGCCGCCTTAGATTGTTTGCAGATTACGCTGTAATTTACCGTCTAGAAACTCATCAGACGATCAGTGCCAGTTACAAAATGATCTAGAGAGAATTTCTGTACGGTTCGAAAAGTGACAATTTTCACTAAACAAAGAAAAGTGCGAGTTCATCCACATAGGTACTAAAAGAAATTCGATAAATTTTGGGTATACGATAAATCGTACAAACCTAAGAGCTGTCAATTCCACTAAATATCTAGGAATTACAATTACGAGCAACTTAAATAGGAAAGACCACATAGATAATATTGTGGGAAGGCGAAATAAAGACTGCGCTTTGTTGGCACAACATTTAGAAGATACGACATACCCACTATTGAGACAGCCTACATTACACTTGTCCGTCTTCTGCTGGAATACTGCTGCGCGGTGTGGGATTCTTAGCAGGTAGGATTGACGGAGGACATCGAAAAAGTGCAAGGAAGGGCAGCTCGTTTCGTGTTATCGCGCAATAGGGGTGAGAGTGTCACCGATATGATACGCGAGTTGGGGTGGCTGTCACTGAAACAAACGCGGTTTTCTTTGCGGTGAGATCTATTTACGAAATTTCAATCACCAACTTTCTCTTCCGAATGCGTAAATATTTTGTTGACACCCACCTACGTAGGGAGAAATGAACATCATAATAAAACAAGAGAAATCAGAGCTCGAACGGAAAGATTTAGATGTTCCTTTTCCCACGCGCCATTCGAGAGTGGAATGGTAGAGAAATAGTATGAAAATGGTTCGATGAAACCTCTGCCAGGCACTTAAGTGTGAATTACAGAGTAGCCATGTAGATGTAGATGTAGACTGTTAATAAATACAAAGACGAAAGAAAATCGCAACACCAAGTGTGACATAAGCAAAAGTTGGTAGGCATGTTCCTGCATCTGAAAGACGATGTCTATTCAGATTTCGTGCCAGTTGCGTAAGAGTGGTCCTAGTAGCGTCCCTATGAGGATGCAAATCAGGTTTTCTGAGTTGGTGTTAGTCAAGAATGCGTTTAGGGTGACAAAAACGCCATTGTCAACAACTCACTGATGTTTTCGTTAGCGTATTTATGTCCCGGATTGTATTTGGATTATGCAATCACGTATACAAATAGGCTTAATGAAGTTCATCAATGCCTACCGTGATGACCACCATCCTCAGATAAACTTTGTGTGCTGAGCAATGCAGTTCTTCAGATGCTTCATTTTTCAGACTGTTTACAATGAAGTCTGCAACATGAGAGCTCATTGGAATAATGCATCAACAGTAAAATATTTCCTTGTATGATATGTTACAGAGGAATGGGGAAAAACGAACAAAAAATTATCTAGAGATAAATTTTATTTAAAAAAATTGGATTTCTGTCGTTGTTCGAGGTGCATTCGCTCGTTGGTATAAAATGAGAAATCTGTTTAAGTGACAATCAAACCAATCTTGCTCCTACAACTTCACACATAATTTAGCAGTCACTGTTTTATATTTGTCAACATACATTTTAAGTCAGGGGCAGCCATTGTCCTCAATGTTATGCACGTCATATTCTGGCTACAAATTTGTAATCCACTTCACGTTACCGAAACTCTTCAAGAGGACACCCGCCTTTGGTGGAATAAACTAGCACATATCATATAGCACCGACTCCAACGACACGCTACCTGCGCCAAAACTGTGTTGATTGTGATTTTCCATATATGCAACTCATAGGAGGGAAACTTCAGAAATAAGTGAAACCTTTAATAATTAGCTTAAAAACACACACACGTATTTAATGAGTAATCTGTACTAAATAACTTATCTTTACGAGAGCTAAAATAGTCGCACGTCTCTCCATGCAGAGGCTTACATTCCCTAAGCCACACGGAAGTAAAACAAAGCCATGTTAGGGACTGATCCCATCTAGTTTGATCCTGATGATAAAAAGCTGTTAGGGCAGCCTTTAAATTTCTATTCACTCTTTCAGCGAATGAGGGCTATGACTAATACTGTGTTGCGGTCGTATAATAAACAGCACCCTCTAAACAAAAATACATGACATCTCTAGACGAATAGACGACTGCGCTGTCACTACCAAAGGTCCTGGGAGAGATAAAACTAGAGAAAATAGTCTTGAGCCATTTACTAGTTATGGTGGCACTCATTCCTGTCATAGGATCTAGCCACACACAACGACAGAAGGCACTGGCTACCACAAATATATACGTATTGCCTTCTCTTGACCTAGGTTAGGAAACTAAATAGTCGATAAAAGTTGCCTCCATTGGTCTTGTCTCCCTCTGGACGACACTAGTAAAGCTTCCTGCGCATCTGCATTGAGTTTGCTGACCTTACAAACATTAGAGTCACAAACCAACAGCTTAATATAATTGCCCATTCCCTTCCGGCTGAAATATTCTCTATTTTCATCCTCCTCTTCAAAATCCTTAAATGGACAACCACTACTGATTCATGCTCATACTTGAATCCGACTTGAATCACTTCTTTAGCAAGCACTATCTTATCCTTCCCATCTTACTAATCTTACTATTAGTGTAACACACTTTTTCTCTTTTATTTTTCTTTTCTTTTCTTTTTTTTATCAGTGAGGGTTTTACATTCTGTTCGCTATGTAACTTCTGTTTGATTGAAAATTTATGAGGATCATTATCCTTGAAAGTGACAAAATCGTCGAACAACACCGGTAAACATGATCAGATAATATTAACATCCTTCTTATTATAATCTTGCGCCTTACAGTCAGCTGAATTGTCTTCAGCACCTTCCTGTGCAGTGAACATGTAGCTTAAGCTATCTGCCACGACGCCTCTTGGTCGCGTAATGTGTTTAACATCAAATTGAAAAGTTCAAATCTCGACTGCCTACCTTGTTTTTGTGTCCGTTTATCATTGCCAACCCAAAACACAAGTTAAAGCTTACTTGTCAGTCTACGAAGTAAATCGATTATGTCCCAGGTAAAAACGCAACTTTCCTAGTACGAAAAAGACTGCCAAGGCCTCTAATTCACAAATAGCATACTTAATTTTATGTGGTGACAAGCACCGAGAAACCACACCCACTGGCTACCTCTCTCCCACATCTATCTCAACACTGCTGCAACACCTGACATGGGTGCGATAGTCTGGCTAACTGTTAGGAAAAGACGAACACTCTCCTCAATGTAGTGAAGCAACTTAAATCACTTAATAAAAACAAGTCTTCTGGTCCAGACTATATACCAATTAGGTTCCTTTCAGAGTATGCTGATGGATTAGCTCCATACTTAACGATCATATACAACCGCTCGCTCGACGAAAGATCCGTACCAAAGGCTGGAAAGTTGCCCAGGTCACACCAATATTCAAGAGAGGTTGTAGGAGAAATCGACTTACTTACAGGCCCATATCGGTAATGTCGATATGCAGCAGGAGTTTGGAACGTATATTGTGTTCGAACATTATGAATTACCTTGAAGGAAACGGTCTATTGTCACACAGCCAACATGGATTTAGAAAACATCGTTCTTGTGAAACACAACTAACTCTTTATTCGCATGAAGTGTTGAGTACTGTTGACAAGGGATTTCAGACTGATTCCGTATTTCTGGATTCTGGAAGGCTTTTGACACTGTACCACACAAGCGGCTTGTAGCGAAATTGTGTGCTTATGTGACTGGATTTGTGGTTTCCTGTCAGAGAAGTCACAGTTCGTAGTAATTGACAGAAAGTCATCGAGTAAAGAAGAAGTGATTTCTAGCGTTTCCCAAGGTATTTCTATAGACCCTTCGCTGTTCCTTGTCTGTTGGGGAGACAATCTGAGCAGCCGTCTTAGGTTGTCTGCAGATGAAGCTGTCGTTTATCGACTAATAAAGTTACCAGAAGATCAAAACAAATTGCAAAACGATTTAGAAAAGATATCTGAATGGTGCGAAAATTGGCAGTTGACCCTAAATAATGAAAAGTGTGAGGTCATCCACATGATTCCTAAAAGGAATCCGTTATACTTCGGTTACACGATGAATCAATCAAATCTAAAGGCCGTAAATTCAACAAAATACCTAGGAATTACAATTACGAACCGCTTAAATTGGAAGGAACACACAGAAAATGTTGTGGGGAAGGCTAACCAAGAATGCGTTTTATTGGCAGGACGCTTAGAAAATATAACAGATCTACTAAGGAGATTGCCTACACCACGCTTGTCCATCCTCATTTAGAATACTGCTGCACGGTGTGGGATCCTTACCAGGTAGGACTCACGGAGTAAATCGAAAAAGTTCAAAGGAGGCCAGTACGTTTTGTATTATCGCGAAATATGGGAGTGAATGTCACTGAAATGATACAGAATTTGGGCTGGACATCATAGAAAGAAAAGCGTTTTTCGTTGCGACGGAATCTTCTCTCGTAATTCCAGTCACCAACTTGCTCCTCCGAATGTGAAAATATTTCGTTGACACCGACCTACATAGGGAGAAATGATCATCACCATAAAATACGAGATTGGAATAATAGAGAATTGTGAAGGTGGTTCGATGAATCCTTTGCCAGGCACTTAAAGGTGATTTCCAGAGTATCCATGTAGATGTAGATGTAGATGAACACCTAGTACACTTGCTTTAGGTAATCCTAGTTTCAAATTTTTAAAGACGGTCCATTGAGACTCAGAGCTGTGGAGCCTGCAACCTTGTTTTCACCACTCATTTAATGGGGCTGCCATCGGCTCTCAGTGTATTCTCGAGAATGTGACACACCCAGAGGTATACGCCATGGAAATTTCTCACTGATACGTCGGCAGGGGTGGGGATTGCAGGACCGTGCATCATAGTTCCTAGAAGGCGGTAGCGAATCCAAGAGCATTGGTGCTCAGGTGGCGGGCAGAGGTTGGGAGACTGGTGGCCGTACAGACAACACGGGGTGCATGTCGCACGGCTGTCCAGCGATTCGATGACAATGGTTGGTCCATGTTTAAAGGCTGCTGTTCCCTGCTGACTGTGCGGCAATGGCTGCATTTGTCTGTCACACCGAACGATCTCGAATGGTGAAAATGTTTGGGGTGGCTGTCATAGTAGGCAATGTGCGTCGACGATGCCGGAGTGACTTCTAGAAGGGTGTTTCCAGGGCAGTGAAAACCACTTTGGTGTCATGGAAGTAGATGCTTCTGCTGAGGGGTGCTGATGAAAAAGGGGCGATGGCCAGGAGCCGCCGATGTCTTCTGCTCTGCTTTCGTCCATCGTGTTACAATGTTAACATAACACTTTACACCTTTGCTTGGCTCAGAATATTACAAAAATTACTAAGTATTCATGTTACCTAAAATTTAATTACAACATTGTTAGTTTTTATCATAAATAGTAGTGTTTAACATAATATGAAATCTCAGTTTGAATGTGACTGTCAGAGTTTTTTTTAGCAGGGGCAGGTTTCTTGTTAGACGTGTGTGAGGGTCGCCCAATGATTTGTTTGAATGTTACGTAAAAGGCTCGTGAGTATCCACTTACCCTTCAAAAGTAACGCGCAATATCTCTTAATAAAAAGTTTTGAAATTTGCTTATAGCCGAAGCGCTGCAGATCGACTTAGATACTCGCACAGATTTTGTATAGCGATTTCTTTATCGAAATGAAAATGAAAGCCGGCCGGAGTGGCCGAGTGGTTCTAGGCGCTACAGTCTCGAACCGCGCGACTGCTACGGTCGCAGGTTCGAATCCTGCCTCGGGCATGGATGTGTGTGATGTCCTTAGGTTAGTTAGGTTTAAGTAGTTCTAGGTTCTAGGGGACTGATTACCTCAGAAGTTAAGTCCCATAGTGCTCAGAGCCATTTGAATCTTTTTTTTGAAAATGAAAGCACTAATTTTTGGTTGTAACTAACCATGTCCTTATCAAACTAACACCAAACGATTTAGGAAACAGCGAAAGACATAAGATATGACAGCTACATGAGGATCTGAACTGCCATTCTCTCCATGGGTCTACTATGCACGACATGAATGATGCTGTCTTCCACACACACACACACACACACACACACACACACACACACACACACACACACACACACACACACACAAACTCACACAATGTCATAGAAGCGGTCTACTTCATGACTGCAGGTTATTCTAAGAACAAAGCAGTCACGTCAAGGGTTATGCAAACTCAACTGCAGATGCTGTTAAGCGACCTCATCAACATTTGTGTAGGACGGTTCTTAATCACCCTCTAGGATAAATGCTTCTGCTATGATGCTTAACGAGTAGACTGTAAACAGTGTTGGCTTACTGTACTCACAAAAGTCCTGGAAAAATCCACTTTATTTGTGCAGGAGCTTATGGAGTAACTGCACCCCATATTAATGGTTGATATGACAAACCAGCGAAACGTCCACTTTGCGGATGATGCTACGGACCTCACGTTCGCCATTGTTGTGAGGATTATATACATTAACCCATTGTACCTAAACTGACATAATTGCACCATGTGCTTCATTACATGAAATTACACTGTCCACACAAAAAATTTAGAGACTGATTTTAATTCTTGCATACAAACGACGTCATTGGAGTAATTACCGTGGCAGCTTGAACTAACAACTGTAAACAACAGGTGTGCGTTCGACCAGTCAATTGGGAGCAGGCAATGGTAAGTAACGTACGTGCCAATGTAGTGGGCCAACGTTGCTGAGTCAGAAATCACGGTATAGCAACATCTCTAAGTCAAATGTTCAATATATTCGCCATAATCTTTGGAAGAAGATTGTACGAAGTTTGTCGCGAGCATCTTCATTCCCGGACAAAAACAGCAACTCGTGGCGCCCGCAGTGGTTTGACTGAATTACAAAACGCGAACAGTTCTTTTATGAAGAAACCATCGTGAGTGCCGATACACGGTATCATCAATACGATCTTACCACAAACGGACAAATGGCAGAGATTGACATGAGACGCGCGAGTTGAACATCATCCTGAAGAAGACTTTTCTGAAAGTTTCGCATGGTTGTAAGAACGTTTTATGCGTCGTGTTCAAGCGAGGGGAGACTGTCTAGAGCACATGAAATGTTAAAACCACCGTCTAACTTTTCTCTACTTTTTATTAATTCAGTCTTGTCCCTGTTTGGCTGACGGGTAAGTCAAATGGTTCATATGGTTCTCAGCACTATGGGACTTAACTTCTGAGGTCATCAGTCCCCTAGAACTTAGAACTACTTAAACCTAACTAACCTAAGGACATCACACACATCCATGCCCGAGGCAGGATTCGAACCTGCGACCGTAGCGGTCGCGCCGTTCCAGACTGAAGCGCCTAGAACCGCTCGGCTACACCGGCCGGCACGCGTAATTCGAAGCATTTTACACAGATATTGGTAGTCGTTTCTGCATTGGTATTAAATATCAAGTAAGACTCAATGCAGTTTGGATAATCACCTGTAGTTAATCATTCTAATATATCTTTAACAAAATATTATCTCTGGTCATTCATGCATGTAATCTGTAAATGAAAAATAAAAAGATAATCCTACTAAACGAATTGTCTGTGCGAGAGTTACAGTTTCTGAAATTCTGTTGGTGGAGTCCCAAAACGCGCTCAACGATAAACACCTTATGTGCGTAAGCTGTAGCATAAAGGACTGACATCCAGTATCTGCTTTGTAGAACTGAACGTGTGTTGCCCAAGTTACCAACTACTCAATACATGCATACCTCTGTTAAGCGAACACTTTGCAAGGTACTGGATGGTATAGTCAGGAGTTCTGAAGCAGCTCGGACAGAACTTTTTTAGGGGAGGTCAGTTTGGTAACTGGTTTCGTGCGACACACCACGAATTCCTCTCCTGTGGCAACCTCTTCCTTTCACAGTAGCACCTGCACTCAATGTCCTCAATTATTTGTTGGATATATTCTAATCTCTGTCTACTCCAATAATGTTTTGGGTTCTACAGCTTCCTGAAATACCATGGAGGTTATTCAATAATCGCTTATACCCTCTTTCTCCTTCTTCTCAAAGTTGTCCCCGTGTCGCTCTGCCCTGCGATTCTGCCGAGAACATTATCTCTTCCCTTACCAGTGCACCAAATTCTCAACATCCTCCTGCAGCAATACCTATCAAACGCTGCGATTCTCTTATTTTGCAATTTTCCCCACAGTTCATGATTGACTGTCATACAATACTGCACCCCTAACGTACATTCCATTCTAAAATTAAGGCCGATATTTGATAGCAGTAGACGCCATTTGCTCACGATTTCCCCCTTAGCCTCAGTTAGCCTGCTTTTTTTATGCTCCTTCCTTCGTCACTCACGTGCTGCTCTGCTTTGAGGTTAGGAGCATTTTTTTTTCATTTTGTCTGCCCCGAAGTCTTCAACTTTGAAGTTCTCATTTTTTTCGCCTTTCTTTTGTTTAGTAGTACTACTGAGAACATGACTCGTGTATGTGATGTTATTTATATGTATTTGACGATGTTGGTGCTGATTCCGCATTTAACATTTGACGATGCCACTATGGCTGCAGTACATTAGGACTTTGTTTTTATGGAACAGATCTGATGATGGTCATTAAAGACCGAAACCGGTAATCTGTTAACTAAAAGTTTGTGACGATAGACGTAAATTAAAGGAAAATTATTACATATACGGGTCACCGTTTTTCCGCGACGATGTCGCAGCTTGTGGAAGTAAATAATGATGTAATGTTATTCAGTACACTTTCCTCAGCCTTCAATAAAAATATCTGCCCTTAACCCCTAACAACATATAAGAAAACAGATAGCATAGCAATAGGGTTATATACTACTTAGTACAATGTAATAGTACCTACATCGACCCTGGAAGTTAGACACTTTGTCTTAACCGTGATTTACAATTTTATTGCAAGGTAAATTGAAAGTGGTTGTATGGAAAGGTATTCCCAATCAAGAGATGAATATATGTACAATGTATATTCGTCATAAACGTATCTCACAGTAAAGGTGTTATTATGTTGTGCCCCATGACATTTCGTGATGCAATAGGTAAATCAAGATGGTGCAGTAAGCAGGTACCAAAATACATTTCGCATAATACTGTGTTAGGAGATATGTTCCTGCTGACAGGAGGAAGTAGCCTGACAGATAGCATACAGAGAGACTTCTGGGTTTTTGAGACCACCACCAGGTGGCAGTTCAGACTTGGGACGGAATATACTGCATTATAAAGATACTGCATTCACGGGTACCTATATCACAGTAATATAAAAAAATTATAGTTAATAACGATCCGGATTTAACATATAAGAAATGTATATCACTATGGAAGAGAGCTATGCGGATCTAACCACCAATGGCGCAAGAGGTAGAATTTGGTCGACCACATAAAGAAAAATAGAACAATTATTTACATAATGCTGTAGTATTACAACATTGCTCTGTGAAGAACATATTCGAATTTCTATACTATTGCAACAAAACCATTGGTACAGAACACCGAACAACATAAAATATAAAATATACAATATCAGCCATGATGTGGATAGTACGTCTGAACATGTGAAATAAAATAAGAGATGAAATCCGTCTTAGAGTACACAAAATCAAATGAGAGGTGAAACCCAGAGCACATTATACAACGTTAAAAAGTATTGCTTACGGGACGGCATTGTTCAAACGCTCTTACATTGACACAGAAAATATACATATTAAAGTTCAGGTTTCTTCACAACCAGTTTTGTAACTTACATCCAAGGATATGTTCACAATTAACATCACATTATACAATACCTTTAGTTTCTTACACAACACAGCAGAAGTACGTAATGATACCAAGTCTGAACACAGAAAATGTACATATTAAAGTTCAGGTTTCTTCACAACCAGTTTTGGAACTTACATCCAAGGATATGTTCACAATTAACATCACATTATACAATACCATTAGTTTCTTACACAACACAGCAGAAGTACGTAATGATGCCAAGTCTGAACACTGAAAATGGCCCATACGAGAGCTTAAGCACCCCCAACACTGAAAATGGCCCGTACGAGGGCTTAGGCGTCCCAAGTGGCCAGGATTGCGAACAAGAACGAAAGACACAAGTATCAACGTACAAAAAATCGTAATGAGACAACTGGCCGTACTGGAACACTATAAGGGACTCATGTGACATACAGTTAGTATAACAAAACAGAATTCTGGTAATTCCTTAAAACAATTTGATAATAATATGTAATAGTCTGCTATATCAGACGTAAATGCTTTTAATTGCACGGAGAGATGGAGTATGTGTAAGGCATATGACGTAGATCAGCCTCTATGTATTAAGTACATACAGAAAGATCATGCAGAAATAAACCATATCCTGTAAACCAGTCGCATAAAGAAGAATGAAAAGTAATAATAAAAATACGTAAAAGTTTCGGAAATAGGTGCAGTAATAAACAATGTTTTATCAGGCATAACACGATGCATTACCGAACATTATACAAAGATAGTACAGTGTAGTATTGACAACGCAGAATTGAGGGCTTATACACTACACTGGCTCATAAAATATACAGAATTTTTACAAACACTAATAAAAATATTTTATTAAGAAGTATATATATAGACATATAAACATCACATAAACATTTAAGCACTGCCTATCAATGAGAAACTCAGCGATGTGGCGCAGTGGATAGCACACTGGTCTCGCATAGGAGAGGACGCTGGTTCAAAGCTATGTCTGGCCATACTGATTTAGATTTTCCATCATTTTCCCAAATTGCCCAAGGCAAATGCAGAGATGGGGGGACGGGCAATTTCCTTCCCCATCTGTGACAACATTCGAAGTAATGCTCCGTCTCTAACGACCTTAATGTCGACTGGAAGTTAAAGCCAATCTTCCTTCTTTCCTGCAATGACAACTACGCTACTAACTCGAGGTCTACGTTTCAACAAGATGCAACATAAAGAGTACGATACTTAGCAGGAGGTCTGGGTTACAGCTAATCAGAACATACGTAGCTAATGCGTATGTGATATAAGATAATAAAAAAGTGTTGTACACAGGGAATACGTAAGTAAACAACGTAACTCTGTCTAGTGATACAAACTCCTAAACATCACTAATAGAATAATGTAGCCCGATGTCTATATTGTGGTCAGCATCTCCAACCATAAGGTGACATTGTTACATGTCAACGTACTAAACCGATAACGGGACAGTGCAATGTAACCGTGTGATAGGAAAGACATGTAGCTACTACTCCAGTATCGTATAGAACAACACAATAATTAAGGGTACATATACTGTTCAGAATTACGTAGCATAGAGAAGTTTTACAAATTTCATTAAAAATGAAATGAGGGAGTTATTTACGTATCTATAAACGTGGCATAAACATTTAAGCTCTGCCTGTCAATGAATATCTACCGATATACTCACTTTTAATTAACCGTGCAGTAAAATTGAAAATAACGGTTATGACAATGTGTGTAGCTTCAAAGATCGATGGAGACTCTACTGCTTTGTACTAAGTGGCGTGTAACCTTATTCTGAAATATTTTGAAACACTGAAGATAGCCATTTAATTTGCTGAAACATTATCTGTGAACAGATATTTGCGATCTTTGCTAAAAAAGTGTTTTCATAAGAAGACTACAGCAGTATTAATTACATATCGCCTGCTACAGACCAGAAAAGTCAGGTAATTGTAACTCTATAAAATGTTCACACACACATCACTGGAAAAGTCGTCAAACTATCAACTGCCGCAGAGCCCTAGCTGGTGCTGCCAGCACGGCCACAGTGCATTCTTGTTGAAATACATCAACCTCACCGTTGAAAAGTACAGAAATTACAGTTCAGACATGTTGTACAACTATGTACATAATTAGTCTTTGTCACCTCAGAAGTACCGAATCATAATTTTCGGCCTGAGTGGTTGATAATTTAAAACGGATATTGGGAACCACATTTCAAATTTGTATTGCCTATCGTCAAAGCGTGGACTGCATAGTGTCAAGGTAGAAAAGCAATTATAATTACGAAAAATAAGTTTGTGATACCTGAGGCGGCCGGCCGCTGTGGCCGAGGGGTTCTAGGCGCTTCAGTCCGGAATCGCGCTGCTGTTACGGTCGCAGGTTCGAATCCTGCCTCGTGCATGGATGTGTGTGATGTCCTTAGGTTAGTAAGATTTAAGTAGTTCTAAGTCTAGGGAACTGATGACCTCAGCTGTTAAGTCCCATAGTGCTCAGAGCCATTTGAACCATTTTTTTATACATTAGGGTGGTCGAGGAGGCATATTGAGAGCTGGTGGCCTGAGAAACTGTAAAGAAGACATTGCAAATCAAGATACTCAGTTGAGACGCTACTTGTACGTAGCGTAATAACGAATATTGGTGACGACATATTTAGATATGCCTTAGAGAACGTTGAATTCTAAGTGTTCTATTCTTTTCATCATATCATGAATATGCCACTCTTGAGAGTTGCGGGATGAACGTTAAACGTACTTGAAGACTGTGTTTTCATTGAGCACCAAGGAAAATAGTTGGTGAAACAGCCACAGGAGAAAAATTGAGACTAGAGATAGAAAACTGAAATCTGTCAAAACGTAAAATCGGAGAGGATTTTCAAGTATGCCTATAAGAAAATAGAATCTGTCGAAGGGACACGGGCTGGGAGGTAAATGTGTAGTAAAGACATGCATCCAAACTGAAGAATCGGCAGAAAAGCAAGTTACAAGCCATAGAAATGAGTATATTGAGCTGGATGTATAGTGTAACTAACATGAATAACAAATGGAGCGACCGTATCCACGTAAATTTGAAAAAGGATCGATTTTCACTTTCAATTGGGAAGTGCACCACAAATGGGACATCGATGCATCAAATAATGGAGCTATGGAGTCATAAGGAATGAGGAGAATGGGAAGAGTACGATCCAGATGGACGGCATTTGATGAGAAGCATCTGAGTACGTAGTCTGGAGCTGATCACCCACGGGCGGAAATTGCAATAAACATTTAAGGCACATCATTTAGTTAACAGTTGTAAGCCCATGTTTAGTACTTGAAACTCCTAATTTTTAAAACGTAGTAAAATGAAGGAATGCGAGAAAGAAAACACTTATTGAGAGTATCAGAATCACATGCGTCACAAAATAGTCGTTGAGTTTTAAGCAGTCCTCACTCGCAAACATTTTTTTACATACTACTATGTACTCTTATAAACGGCGAGCGGTTGTGAAATCTCAGTTGTTGGTCTCCATTACATCTCACTCGCCATATTTAATTAACGATCGGTAGAAATCAGATAACCGTTGCGTGAGTAATTACCGATATACAGTCGTTTATTTCTCTCGTCTGAGGGCATTTCGGAAAGGAATTTTATCAGCAAAGCAGATTCCATCCCCTTTTATTAGGATTTAACGTACCGCCGATAACAATCACCACACATGGAATTCGAGAGTAACTTGCGAAATGAAGCGGAAACAGCAGAAGCGAAACGAAACGTCAGTCGTGAAACGGAACTGAGGTTTATTAAGTTGCAATGCGAACAAATTTGCTACATTGTGAAAATACCTTAATCGCTTAAATCTGTTCTCGCGGTGAAACGAGTAACTTTCCTTTGCCACATTTAAGTTCCTGTTTCGACGGCAGCGTCCTCTCTTTTTTTTTCAAATTGTGCGGCTTTATAAAAGTTCAACGCCGAAAATTTATTTCACCGTTATATTCAGTTCAGCGCAGCGTACCCTGCAGTGAAAAATGAGATTATACCAGAGCAGGAAAGCGCTTCTGTTCCCTGCGGACACATTTATCGTTTTAATAAATCCAAGCTGGGCTGCAGTATTAAGGAATGTCGCAATCACGAAGTAAGTCATGGCGGTATATATAAAACGCGCTGGTACTCCGGGTAAGTGCATGGCCTTACGGCGACACAGCAGAAGCGGTTTCGTTGTCGTGTACAGCCTCAACTTTAAATTTACTTGTTGGTCCCAGCACATCCCTAAATTTTCTTCAAATTGCTCCTCTCATTCCTCTGGATCCCGTAGCTGACTATAATGTTGAAACTCGTTATTTAACAGATTATTCAAGTTTGATTATGACGGTATTAATACACTACTGGCCATTAAAATTGCTACACCAAGAAGAAATGTACATGATAAACGGGTATTCATTGGATAAATATATTATACTGGAACTGACATGTGATTACACTTTCACTCAGTTTGGGTGCATAGATCCTGAGAAATCAGTACCCGGAACAACCACCTCTGGCCGTAATAACGGCCTTGATACGCCTGGACATTGAGTCAAACAGAGCTTGGATGGCGTGTACACATACAGCTGCCCATGCAGCTTCAACACGATACCACAGTTCATGAAGAGTAGTGACTGGCGTATTGTGACGAGCCAGTTGCTCCGCTACGATTGCCCAGACGTTTTCAGTTGGTAAGAGGTCTCGATAATGTGCTGGCCAGGGCAGCAGTCGAACATTTTCTGTATCCAGAAAGGCCCGTACGGGACCTGCAACATGCGGTCGTTCATTATCCTGATGAGATGTAGGGTTTCGCAGGGATGGAATGAAGGGTAGAGCCACGGGTCGTAACTCATCTGAAATGTAGCGTCCACTGTTCAAAGTGCCGTCAATGCGAACAAGAGGTGACCGAGACGTGTAACCAATGGCACCCCATGCCATCACGCCGGGTGATACGCCAATATAGCGATGACGAATACCCGCTTCCAATGTGCGTTCACCGCGATGTCGCCAAACACGGATGCGACTATGATCATGCTGTAAACAGAACCTGGATTCATGCGAAATAGTCATTGGGTATCGACCAACGCGAGCAGCATTATCGCGATACGATAAACCGCAATCGCGATAGTCTACGATCCGACCTTTATCAAAGTCGGAAACGTGATGGTACGCATTTCTCCTCCTTACACGAGGCATCACAACAACGTTTCACCAGGCAACGCCGGTCAAGTGCTGTTCGTGTATGAGAAATCGGTTGGAAAGTTTCCTCATGTCAGCATGTTGTAGGTGTCGCCACCGGCGGCAACCTTGTGTGAATGCTCTGAAAAGCTAATCATTTGCATATCACAGCATCTTTTTCCTGTCGGTCAAATTTCGCGTCTGTACCACGTCATCTTCGTGGTGTAGCAATTTTAATGGCTAGTAGTGTATAAGCTTTAAGGAAAGAAAAAACTACAGCTGCTGAAAATCAGTAGCTACGCTGCTCTCATAAACGTATCGCCCTCACCAACCGCAGACAGGCATTGGATGTCTTCCTGATAGAAGGACTCAGCATATGCTGACTGTTTGTACCTGCTGCCTGAGCACACAATTTAACAGTTAACAGTTACAGTAACTAGTATACGTAGCATATAGCAACTGCAATATGTATCCCTCAAAAAGTATACTATGTAGACATCAACAATAAAGAAAACTGTTTCTTTAACGTTTAAATTAACACATTACCACAAAATAAGTAATAAATATTACTTCACTAAAAAAGACTTCTTAATTTATAGACACAGAACTGATAATAAAATTTTTCATTACAAACAAAATCTTCTAGTGCTACCGCCAAGGTTTGCACTGTCACAGCTCACCTCACTGGTCTAGAGCTGTGTGTAGACTGTAAACGATAGCTGTGTAGCTACCGAAAGTCCAGATGAGCGAATGATAAGGGAACTGCTATTTTTATGGTGAGCCTCTTCATTAATTATTTTTAACTGGGCAGGAAGTAACTTGATTATTTTTAACTATAAACTTCCTGCTTTTACACGGATCAGCCAGAACGACGCCACCTGGTGGCACGTGACGTAGGTAGGCCGAGCAGACATGGACGGGAATCATCCTAGCGAAGATATGGGCTGCAAATGGGAAAATCTGTTGAGGTAAAAGAAGAGTCTGTGAACGAGTATCTCGAAAACGGCGAATCTGGTCGAATGTTCATATGCTACTGTAGTGAGCATCAATGGAAAGAGGTAGAACGACAGTGAAACTACCAATAGGCTCTAAATGGTTAGACGTCAACGACACTACCCAGAACGTGGGGTTCTGAGGCTTTTCTGCTCCCTAAAGTAGGATAGATGGTGATCTGTGGCATTTCTAACGAAAGAGCACAACGCTGGTGCAAGCGCAAGCGTTTCGGAGCACACCGTTTATCGTACATTGTCGAACATGGAGCTACGCAGCAGACAAACTCTACGTGCTCACATGGTGACCAAACGTTAACGTCAATTACGACTGCAGTGGGAACGGAACCAGTGAGATTCGACCGTCGATCAATGGAAACGTGTCGGCTGTTCGGGTGAGTCACATTTTTGCTGCAGTAGGTCGATGATCGTCTCCACAAACGCTGTCATCGAGGAGAATGGCGGCTCAAAACGTGCAGCGCGCCACGGACGCAGGCTGGCGGGTGCAGTGTTATGCTACGGGAGACATTCTCCTGTGCTTGCATGGGACCTGTGGCAGTAATCGAAGACACGCTGACAACTGCGAACCATATGCGTTCCAGTACGTTTGATATCTTCCCTTAAGGTGATTCATCTTTTAGCAGCATGAGTGTCCTTGTCTCCGAGCCAGCACTGTGCTACAGTGGTTTGAGAAGAATTTTAGTGACCTCACGTTGATCTCTCGGCGACCAAATCCGCGTGATGTAAATCCTATGGAATCCATATGAGTCGCTGTCGGAAACCATCACCTTGTACGCAAATAAAGGGTCCATTACTTACGCGTATTTAATAACCTGTGCGTCGACATGTAATGCCACATACCTCCACAAGCCTACCAACAAACCTTCGGATTGCTGATACGCAGAATCAGTGATGTATTTTTCAGTTGTTCGAAACTACGAGTATACATTACCGAGGAAATCTGAAGACCAACGGAGTATTTAAGTGTACAAAATATTATTTCTAAAGGGAAGACGTTAGTATTTTGCCAAGAAACGTCCGTCAGGTCATAGTGCATAATGATATTACAGTAACAGGCTGTAATGGTGACATCACGTTCACATAGCACAAAAAAATTAGTGTCGGCCGACTATGGAACAAGTGGATCGTCTAACGAGGTACTAAACATACTGACGGCAATATGTACAAATGTACTCAAAAATTAAGCATTTTTGCAATTTTCTCTAGTACTCTAGTTCAACATAAAGGTTGCAATCGAGATCTTTGTCTTAGGTAGGTATTAGAAATTAGCGGAGTTTAATACCAGTTCGCGTCCGTGCAAGTGCACCCTGGATAACTCTAAATTAATACTGATTGGATCTGACTGGCAAGCTCAGAGCTTCCTTCGAGTTTGCTACTTTAATGTAGAAGGAATAAGCACAGCTAAACGTCAAATCCTATACAAAATTTTAAGTGACAACGATATTGACCTGGTAGCCACGCAAGAGACACACGCTAAATGCGAAGAAAACCTTCTCTCAAGGCGTAAAATACCTCACTTTGATTTCGTGGGTGTCACATACGACCAGACTTGTGACGTAGCGATGTGTGTGAGACCAAATACTGAAGATGCATCTTTCATTGTCACTTCCACAGACAACAATAGTGAAATAGTTGTCAAGACTGGCGTCTAAAAGACTGGCCAAAACATCTGTTAAACACGCACACCATTCAACAGCCTATTTCCGAGACTCCATCATCAACTACGAGTGCTGAAAATATAAATAAAACGATCAAAATGGTATGAAACTTGCCTGGCAGATTAAAAATGTGTGTCGGACCGAGACTCGAACTCGAGACCTTGCCCGCGAAAGGCAAAGGTCCCGAGCTCGAGTCTCTGTCCGGCACACAGTTTTAATCTGCCAGGAAAGTTTCATATCAGCGCACACTCCGCTGCAGAGTGAACATCTCATTCTGATGAAAATGCTAATCCTTTGACTGATATCATTTCACACACCTTGCGTTTGAAGTTAAAGATCTAGGTACGTTCCGATCGATGGCTTGGCAGCAGAAATATAATCCTAAACACCGCTTTGGATACTCCGATTAGAAAAGCCAGCCAGAAGCAGCAACACGTGAAGTTCTCTCGGATTTCCCATACAGCCAACATCTTCCCGTCATCATCGAACTTGGTATCTTCATCCTGGTAATATGATCTTTTTCACGACCTAGGTGGAATTTCAAGAAATTTGGCTGGGAGGCGATCTTCGTTAACTTCGACAAATGCGTGGAATGGACACCGCCAACAAGTAGGAACTGTCAGAGATTTACTGAGACAGTTATCAGTACAGCAATAATCCTCAAGTGGTTACCGGAAGGAATAAATCCCCGGTTGGACTGTCGAGTGCGAGAACTTGTACAAGGAATTCTAGCAAAGTGGAGATGGTGAAAGAGGAGACGAGTTACATCGCAACACCGATATGGCGAGAGGCGATAAGTGGCCCGAGACATTTCAAAGCTGTCATTTTAGAAAGCCAAGTAGAAAAGCTAGGTCCTTGCTGACGAAGCTAGGGGGCTGTAGCCCAGTGGAACGTGTATGTGACTCTATAATACCAAATAAAGACACTAATCATACTGTGCCAACCTCACGAACACCACAAGATGAAAAAAAAAACACTAAGTTGAAAAACATCTCAAGACTGTCAAAGAAACTTGCGACACAGAAACCTAATCCTCGCTCCCTTGCAGCACCGAAGAAACCACAGCAGGTCTTCAAGAAAATTCCGTGGTTTCGACGGCATCCAGCCCGAATTCTTCGCACATTTTAGTAACTTTAGAAAAAATGACTTCCATTTTTTTTAAAGACATCTCGTAAGAAAGCAGTGTTTCCCACCATCTCAAGAGAGCTAAGAACACTGACGCCTTAAAACCGGGAAATCAAATGATTCTCCTCAAAACTATAGCCCAATTACGTTGTTGAATGCGATTACAAGCTTTTGGAAATATTACTCTGTAACTGGACAGCATCGAGATAATTAAACATTTACCAACTCAACAGGCAGGATTTCGCGCTTATCGAAGCTGCTCGCATCAACTTCTCTCACTAACAACGTTCATAGAAGCGGTCTACCAATAACAGCTTAAACCTTCATCTGTATTTGTCGACTTTAAAGCACCACACAACGAAGTTTGAAGACAGGGCATGATACAATGAGGTGACAAAAGTCAATGAATAGCAATTTGCACATGCGCAGATTGCGTCAGAATCACGTACGCGAGGTACAAAAAGGCAATGCACTGGTGGAGCTGTCATTTGCACTCAGGTTATTAATATGAAGAGGTATCGGGAATTAACAGACATTGCCCGCGGAATGGTAGCTGGAGCTAGACACATGGCACATTCCATTTCGGAACTCGTTAGCAAATTTAATTTTGCGAGAGGCACAGTGTCAAGAGTGAACCGAGAATACGAAATTTCAGGCATTACCTCTCACTACGGACAATGCAGTGGCTGATGCCTCTCACTTAACGTCTGAGAGCGGAGGTGTTTGCATAGGGTTGTCAGTGCTAACAGACAAGAAAGGCTACGTGAAACAACCTCAGAAATCAATGTGGGACGTGCGACAGAGGCATTATTTAGGACAGGGCGGTGAAATTTGACGTTATTGGGCTATGACACCAGACGACCGACACGAGTTCTTTGCTGACAGCACAACATCACTTGCGGCGCCTCTACTTGTGACCATATCGGTAGGAATCTCGACTACTTGAAAACTGTTGCCTGGTCAGATGAGTCCCAATTTTAGTTGGTAAGAGCTGATGGTGGATTCGAGTGTGGCGGAGACCTCACGAAACTATGGACCCATAGTGTCAACAAGACACGAGGCGAGCTGGTGATGGGTCCGGAATGGTGTGGGTCATGTTGACATGGAATAGACTGGCTCCTCTAGTCCCACTGAACTTGTCATTGAATGGAAATGGTTAAGATTGCTTGCCCATATACGGCCTTCACTGGCGACCACTCTGAATCCACACACGCTACCGAAAAGGCGATAGAATGCGACAGGAACAAGGACATTCGGCTGTAGTTGCGTTCCCATATTTTTTTGGTGGCGTATGTTTTATGTATTTGTGTGTCAACTCTCGTTTTCTTTCTGTATGACCACCACGTCTTATATGCATTAGTAAGTGTAACCTACTGCGTATAACAAAGCGAAAATCCCCATTAATGTACGAGTAGAAAGTAAATGGCCAGTCTTTGGAAACGGTAACATCCGTCAAGTATCTGGGTGTGACTATTCGAAATGATCACAAATGGAACGATCAGTTTACACTATTAACGGGCAAAGCGAACTCTAGATTGCGGTTTACTGACAGAATCCTGGAGCGATACAGTTCTTCAACAAAAGAAATTGCTTACAATACTTAAGTTCGTCCAGTCTTAGAGTATTGTCCGTCTGTATGGGACCCTTACCAGTTGGGTCTGATTCGTGACTGGTACATTTATCCATCGTGAGAGCGTTACAAATCTCATAGAAAATTTGAAGTGAGACACAATTGCAGATAGACGACGTGCTAAACGGAAGGGGCTGCTCACTAAATTCCAAAATCCGATCTTCGCCGAGGATGCAGAGCGTGTATTATTACGAAAAAGTTTCAAATCGCGCAATGACCACCATTCAAGGGAAATTAGAGCTCGTACTGAGGTGTTAAGACAGTGGTTTTTCCGTCGCGCGATCCGCGAGTGGAACAGAGAACAGAGGGGGCAGGGGGAGGGGGGGGGGGAAATACGACATTGGCGCGAATTGTGCCCTCCGCCACACACCGCTTGGTGGCTAGCGGAGAATATATATATAGATGTAGATGTAGAATCGACGGTTGAACGATGACCCTTCCACTCGCACCCGCCGGTTAGCTGGCCGTCCACAATCACTAGGCTCTGCCCAATAAAGAATTCCCCGTTGCTGCATTAGGTGCCGTAAGTGCTAATGGCTTCTCCATGCAGAGCAATAATGGCAAATTCAGCAGCAAAAGTACAGCGGTAGCTTTCAGCAGAAGGGTGAGCGTTAGTGTTGACTGGAAACGTTATGTGGTGTTACAGAGTTATTTGTTTTACTTTTCTCTCCCTTAACTTGGTGGTGCTTTTTGTGAATTTGCTTTGATTTCTGTAATAAAAGATTTTGATGAAGATGGTATCATGTACAGAGGGTGGCGATCCAGCAGTTAATCAGTTAACTGCAAATCTAGAAGAGAATTTACAGTTACCTAAGGAACTAGAGAACTTACGGAATGAGAGACAGTAACAGTACCATCTTAGTGTATCACTACCCATCCTAGCTGTCAATAGTGCCACGTCAGTTAATCCGTTTTTGGGTAAGTCAGGGGAAGATGTTTTCACCTACATACAGCCGCAAAATTATGTGGATGGGAAGAGGAGCAGTTTTTGAGTATAGCTCGATTATGATTAACAGGGGATGGAACAGGATACATTATGTGCTATGAATACTTGTGGTATGCTTGTTCCTTCCAGGATTTGGGGGAAGTGTGATTGGAATGCTGTTGGACGTACTTCTGTGTACAGCTGAGTGGAATACCTCATACACAAAGGGAGCCCATATTGAATTTCGTGTAAACGATTACAAAATTAATGCCTTTGGGTTCAGAGTTAATAATAGCACCATTAAGCCATTTAACATTACGCAGAGTCTGCCTCAGTAGCTGAATCGTCAGTGCAGGCGATTGCCATGGGGGTCCTCCATTCGATTTCCGGTCAGGGGTTTTTTGGCAGGTGGTAGGACTGCTATGGTGTGCTCTCAGCCTAGTGAGGCCAACTGGTCGAGAAATTCGACAACGACAGTGAGAGTAGTGTGGTGATCGCAGGCTCGTCCGTACCACATCCATTGACGCCACTGGCAGAGGATACCATGGTTATTGGTCATGCCCAAATAACTAATCTAAGAAAAGAGTGCGGAAATTCGCCTTTACCTTTACATGTAGCAGAACAAAGGGCGCTGGAGGCATTCTAGCGAGGTTAGCATGAAGATTCCCGAAAAGTGTGAACTAGTTTCTAAAATTATTAAATGAAGCTGTGGCAACAGTGACAGTTCTGGTAGAAATACAGTGATCAGTCCTACAGAGAGGAGGATGGTACTTAATATAGCAAACATTTGTTGTTGTGCGGCTAGCCTGGTAAGATTTGGCGTAAATGCAGGAAACTTCAGCAAAGAAAGATTAAACGGGTTGGATATTCGGAATGTGAATGTCTGCGATGGTTTTCAATATTTTGGGTAGATAGACGTAGGGTGGAAATCGCATTCCAGCAGTTAACAAAAGTTAGAATATACTGTGACAAGTTTCTAGTGTATTTAAGCACAGAGACACCGTTAATACATTCGTTGGCTGGTTACTATGTTACCAACATTGCAGGGGCAAGAGTATACAAGTTCTTTCTGTCTCAAGTATCCGTGGTAAGTGATTATGCACTTCCATTAAGAAATTTCGACCCGCGTCATTATACAGGGAGTGGAATAGGTGGAGGTAATGTGGTAATATTTATTCTCTCGCTTCGACATTATTGAAATCCGAAATGGGGGGGGGGGGGGGACCAAGAAAAGATTATGGGCTTGCGTGAAAGTTCTTCCTTGAGTTGATCTGGCAGCAGCTGCATTGTCATACATGGATTGCATTTCCTGGATAAACCTCATGTCATATGGGGTGTAGCAGAACAGGACAGTACAGAGATCTGTTTGGGTACCACTGCTGGAATACCGAACTGCCGCATGGAACATCCGTAGGGCAGGGGAAGCCACCTAAACAGCGTGCACTGACTCTATACAGGAAAATTCTCGGTAGATGTATGTGCGGATTTGCCCATAAATAGTTTGTGTGTGGTAGAAACTTTCACAGAGAGTGGGAAATGGACGAAGCGCAAATCTTTATGCGCCATGGCGCATCACATGTGTAAGACGTTGACAGAACCTGAATTGGCATTATAATATCGAGTAAGTAGAGGAAAAGATATTATGAGGGACACAGATAATCAACTTAGAGGTACTCGAGGGCAAGGATCTGGAGAGGTAATTAAATATAGAATATTTTAAGCTTAAACAGTCTACCAATTTAGCCACATTGGAGAAGAGAGTGTAGCATTTTCAGGGAAGAGATAGGGAGAAAATGGAAAGATTGTCAGAAAAATATGTAGAGTGGTTTAACCTACCCAGGTCGTTGCAGGAACTTCAATACTCAGCATAGGATACCCAATGGAAATGAACCACTGGGATACCAGAAACAATACCAACTTTCGCATCGCCTTCAATTGGTAATGGAAGAGATTATGAATCAGCAGATTACTGAAGAAGGACGGTGCCAATGGTAGTTGTACTCAAGAAAACCGGCTTGAAATGAGGTTTGTCGGTTTTGTTGCAACTATGGATATTTAAATCAATACCCAGACACTTGAGCATATGAAGTGTCAAATGTTGTGGAAACTTGTGGCAACCAGAGGAAATCCCAATGTCTTTCAAGCATGAATTTGCGAAGTGGATAACGTCAGTCAGAAGAAGTACAAGAGGACTGATCCAAGACCACATTCACGGTTCCGTCAAGTCACTATGGGTTCCACCAAATGTCATTTGGACTAAAGAATGCACCAATAACATTCCATCGACTATTAGACAGAGTGCTGTGAGAACTGAAACAAAGCATTGTTTTATACACTCGGACGATTTTATAGTGTTTTGGAGATTAGGTCGCGTAGTTATGGGACGTGGTTAGTTGTGTCCTCGGAGCCTTTCATAGTGGCATGCTTCAACAAAATCTAAGTTTACAATCCGCATCATTTCGAATAAAACACTCGAGCCTTCAATAGCTGTCTCCTCCATTGCCACCAGGAACTGAAATCACTAACTGCCACCGCTGGTACGGTGTTTTGCTTATATACCGGGTGATCAAAAAGTCAGTATAAATTTGAAAACTGAATAAATCACGGAATAATGTAGAAAGAGAGGTACAAACTGACACACATGCTTGGAATGACATGGGGTTTTATTAGACCAACAAAAATACAAAAGTTCAAAAAATGTCCCACAGATGGCGCTTCATCTCATCAGAATAGCGATTCTATAACATATCGGCGTACCTCTCACCCGTCACGGTAGCAGTTACAAAACCAGAATCACGCATTTCCTCGCAGAACAAAGGCCCGATAACGGTAGATAAGGTAAATCCAACCCTTACCGTGACTTTCTCGTGCAATGGAGTTTCCACGACAGTTCTAGGATTTTCGGTAGCCCAAATTCTGCAGTTGTGGGCGTTGACAGACCTTCGGAGCGTGAAATGAGCTTCGTCGGTTCACAACACGTTACTAAACCAATCGTCATCTGCCGCCATCTTTTGAAACGCCCACACCGCAAATGCCCTCCGCTTCACTAAATCGCCAGGTAATAGTTCATGATGCCGATGGATTTTGTACGGATAGCATCGGAGGGTACGCCTAAGTGCAAACCAAACAGTAGTGTATGGAATGCCGGTGCGACGTGCGGCTGCACGAGCGCTGACTTCTCAGCAGCATTACGCCTTGTTCTCGGTCGGCCACTACGGGGTCTATCGTCTAAACAACACGTGGCTTCGAACTTCGAAATCATTCTCGCCACAGCTGCATTTGTCAACGGACCTTTACCCGTTCGAATCCCCTTCCTATGGCGACAGGATCGTAACGCTGAACTAGCACATTCCCCATTCTGATAATACAGCTTCACCAAAAGCGCCTTTTCAGGTAACGTGAACATACTGCGACTGCGGGGGCATCAGATTATCTCTCTTTTTTTTTTCTTTATTGTGATTTTGATCACCTGACACAAGGCGAGCTGTCAGCAGCAGAGTACGCCGCTCTTCAGCCTTGAGTTTTACAATAAGTAATACATATAGGTGGCACAGAGAATACAATCAAAGCGGTGGGCAAAAAATGTAGACACATAACAAAAAACATGGAGCCGTTCACGCTGGACGAGAAACATCACTAACACTGGTTGACACGGCGCACATAACATGGATGATGGCGACGGTACACATGAACAGTGGTGGCGTGACGGCGAACAAACACTAAACACAAACGAAGGCACACACACGAGACACTGATGGCGATGATCTTCGGCGCGCGGAAGTCCACGTAGCGTGTGCGAGTCCGGGAACCTGCCAACAGAGGAGGAGGGGGGGGGGAGGTGGGAGTGGGAGAGGGGAGAGCAGAGATGCCATGAGCAGAGGAGATAAAAGGAGGAAGGGGGAGGGGAAGCCCGGGGGAAGAGGGATGGAGGAAGAGGGATGGGGGGAAAAGGAGAGAGAAGGGAGGGAGGGTGCCTAAAGGGAAGGACACCAGAAGTGGGGGGGGGGGCAGGATCAAAGTTAATAGGAGGGGTAGATGGAGGGGAGGAGGACATCATCAGGAGGGGGAGCTGGCGGAAGCCACCGTGGGAGAGGGTAAGGAGAGTGGAGAGATGGAGACCGGGTGGGACGTGGGAATACAGGCACGGCAGTGGGCGGGGGTGGGAGAGGATGAGCGAGACAAGCGGGTGAGGAGGATCGAGTTTGCGGGAGGTGTACAAGATCCATATCCTTTCAAGGAAAAGGAGGAGGTGGGGGAACGGAATGAAATCGTACAGGATCCGCGTGGGGGAGGGGAGACGGATGCGATAGGCGAGGCGGAGAGCATGGCGTTCAAGGATTTGAAGGGATTTATAAAAGGAATGGGGGGCGGAGATCCAGGCCGGATGGGCGTAACAAAGGATAGGGCGGATGAGGGATTTATAGGTGTGGAGGATGGTGGAGGGGCCCAGACCCCACATACGGCCGGAAAGGAGCTTGAGAAGACGGAGGTGGGAGCGTGCCTTGGCTTGGATTGTCTGGAGATGGGGACTCCAGGAGAGGCGACGGTCGAGGGTGACGCCAAGGTACTTAAGGGCGGGAGTGAGGGCGATTGGACGGCCAGAGATGGTGAGATAGAAATCAAGGAGGTGGAAGGAAGGTTTTGCCTACAATGATCGCCTGGGTTTTGGAGGGATTAACCTTGAGCAACCACTGGTTGCACCAAGCAGTGAACCGGTCAAGATGGGATTGGAGAAGGTGTCGGGAGCGCTGCAGGGTGGAGGCAATGGCAAGGAAAGCGGTGTCATAGGCAAACTGGAGAAGGTGGATGGGGGGTGACGGCGGCGGCATGTCCGCTGTGTACAAAAGGTACAGAAGGGGGGAGAGGATGGAGCCTTGGGGCACACCGGCGGAGGGGAAAAAGGTATAGGAATCTGTGTTATGGATGGTGATGTAGGAAGGACGGTGGGAGAGAAAGGAACCGATCAGATGGACGTAGTTAATGGGAGAGGAAGATTGCGGAGCGACGGGAATTAAGCTGTTCGGAAAGGAGATGGTGGAGGGGCCCAGACCCCACATACGGCCGGAAAGGAGCTTGAGAAGACGGAGGTGGGAGCGTGCCTTGGCTTGGATTGTCCGGAGATGGGGAGTCCAGGAGAGGCGACGGAAGAGAAGAACAGTCGAAAGCCACATTGGGTAACGGGAAGGAGGCGGTGCTGGCGGAGATGCAGGTGGATGCGATGGGTGAGGAGAGATTCCAGGACCTTGCTGAAGACCGAGGTAAGGATGATGGGACGGTAGGAGGAGACGGCGGACGGCGGTTTTGCAAGGTTTAAGGAACATCAGGATACAGGAGGTTTTCCACAGGTCAGGGTAGTAACTGGTGGACAGGACTACATTGTAGAGCCTGGCCAGAGTGGAGAGGAAAGAGACAGGAGCTTGGCAAAGGTGACGGTAGGTGACACGATCGTGACCAGGAGCGGTGTTGCGTTTTGTGCGGAGTGTAGCAATGAGATCCTGTGTAGTGATAGGGGCATTGAGTTCTGTGTATGAAATGTTGTCCAAGTACTGGAAACCAGGTGCGAGGGGAGGGATAGAGGTCTCAGTTCGATCGCGGACATCCGGGAAGAGCGAGTAATCGAACTGGGGATCATCGGGGATGGAAAACACATTGGAGAGGTAGGAGGCAAAGTGATTGGCCTTACTAAGGGTGTCAGGGAAGGGGTGATCGTCATGGAGAAGAGGATAGTAGGGGGAGGGTTTAGTTCCGGTAAGGCGACGGAAGGCTGACCAGAACTTGGATGAGTTGATAAGTAGGGTAGCATTTAAACGGGTGCATGTCTGTCGCCAGTCCCGGCGTTTTTAGCGGCGAGCAAATTACGAATGTGGCGCTGGAGTTGCCGTTGGCATCGTAGAGTGTCCAGGTCATGCGTGCGGAGGAAGGCATGGTAGAGACGGCGGGATTCACGGAGGAGGAGGACGGCCTGTCGGGGTAAGGTAGGACGGTGGGGGTGGATGGCGACAGTAGGGACGTGGGCCTCCACGGCCTCAGACAAGGTCTACTGGAGAAAGGAGGCAGCATGGGTTACATTGTCAGGGTCGTGGTAGGTGAAGGGGTGGCTATCGACTTGGGTGGAGAGGGTATCTCGGTACACATTCCAGTTGGCACGGGAATAGTCATGGATGTACTTAGGGGGAGGGTCATTACGAGGGTTGGGGCGGGGGCGACGACCGTCTGAAATGGTGAGGAGGACAGGGAGATGGTCGCTACCAATAGGCTCCAGGACATCCACCGTTATGCAGCCAAGGAGGTTGGGGGAGGAAAGGATAACATCAGGAGTGGAGTTGGATTCTGTACGGGTGTGCTGGGGGATGGGGATGAGGTCGCCTTGAAGGGAGGAGAGGAACTGATGCCACCGCCGTAACTGGGCGGCGGAACGACTATGGATGTTGAGGTCGGCGGCGATCACATAGGAGGAGAAGGTACGGTCAACGTGGGAGAGGAAGTCGAAGGGAATAGGGGCGTTAGGGCGGACATAGATGGTGGCGCAGGTAACGGTAAGGCCGGGAAAGAAGAGACTAAGGATCAAGTGTTCGGTGGGGTCGGGAAGGAGAGGTTGGAGCCGAACGGGGATCTGGCGGTGGTGACCAATGGAAACTCCGCCACGCGCAATCGGGAGGGGATTATCGGAGTGGTGGAGGAGATAGGGTGAAGTGTGGACGGTGTGTTGGGGTTGGAGGAAGGTTTCATTGAGGAGGAAGGCATCCACGCGGTGGGTGGCAAGGGTGTGCAGGAAGAGGTTCTTGTTGGTGGGAAGGGAGCGGATATTGTTGAAAAGGATACGGTGCTGTCGCGCCATGTCACGGATTTAGACAAAGGTGTCAAGACGGGAGAAGGTGAAATGGGTCTGGTTGTTGGAGTAGATGGTGTACATTTTGAGTTGGAAAATGGAATAGGCGGCGAGGGATATCTGTTGGAGAGTGTGGGGGCGCTGAAAAGGATGAACATTCTGAAGGACGATAGTGAGGAATCTGATGATGTCCTCAGCAGTAGGGGGTGGGCATTGCCGGGAGGGGTGGGGGAGTCCAGAGGACGGACAGGGATGGTGAGTTCAGGAGTGGTCGGAGGGGATCGGGCCTTACACTTTTGGGAGTAGGTGGGATGGGGGAGATTGCAGGTATTGCAGGAGGGAGGGGATTGAAGGTTAGGGCACTGCCGGAGGAAGTACGCTTGCCTACAATGCGGGCAGGTGGGGGCCTCGCGGCACTCGGCTGTTCGGTGTGCGTTATAGCACAGACACCTCTGGCAGTGCAGGGATTGAGGAGGGGAATGGGAGGGGTTGAAGAGGAGGGCACCTTCCTTCAGGAGACGGTCAATGGAGGGGGCGTCCTCAGAGAAAACCCGCATAAGGCGGGTGGGGCCGGCCGAGTTGAAAATGCGGCGTACCGCCCACACCTCCAGCGTGGGATGCGCCTTGAGCTCTGCCAACACCTCCTCCTCCGTGATCGTCGGACTAAGCTGAGTGATCACACGGCGGTGAGGGTTGGCGGGCGACGCGGGGGTTGGGGTTGGCGGGTAGGGGACGGAGAAGGAGCAGGGGTGAGGGAGGCGTTGGGGCCAAAACTGGTGATGGGGAGGCGGGAGAGGGTGTCAGTATGGAGGGTGGAGTGTTGGGCTGGGGGAGGAGATGAGAACGGAATCCCATCTGGGAGTGAGGAGAGAGATGGGGGCACCACGGAAGTGTTGGCGGAGGAGGAGGGAGAGATTCCGGGCCTCAAGAAGGGAAGGATGGGGACGGGAGAGGAGGTATTTGTATAAAGAGGGGGGGAGGAGGAGGAGGGAGGAGGAGGAGGAGGCGGAGGGAGCAGGGCCAGGTACCCTCCTGGCATTCTGGGGGGGAGGAGGGAAGGAGGACAGGGCGGGGCCTTTTTGGGAGCGGAGGAGGTGGTGGTGCCACTAGGGCATTTAACGGCGGCAGAAGGGTGGGTGGTGATATGAGGGACGGGAGCTATAGGGAGGTGACGGGAAGGGGCAGGTCCCGGAGTGGACACAGCAGTCGGCGCCAGAGATGGTGACGGTGAAGGCGACGGCGACGGCGACGGTGGTGGCGGTGACGGCGAAGGCGATGGGGAGAGTTGGGCATGGGCAGTGGCCCGACGGGCCACCACCCTAGCTGGAGCTGCAGTGACAGGCCGGGGGAGTGGGGGGAAAGGATCAGAGGGAGAGGAGTGGGAGGAAGAAGCTGGAGAGGGGGCGACAAAGAGCGAGGGCGAAGGGACAGTGAGAAGAGGCGGGATGGTAAGAGGGGGGTGTGACTAGGCACACCATGTTATGGTGGTGGTGGCGGCGGAGGGGGAAGTGTAAACGATGGCTGTGGTGGTAGTGGTGGTGGGGGCTGACATGACGACAGGGAGAAACAAAAACGCACAGGACGAAAAAGAAAGGACAAAAACTGGGGACAGACGAAGACGGATGAAGACGAAGACGGACGAAGACGAAGATGGAGGAAGACCAGAGTCCCACGCTGCTGGCGCTGACGGCGACGGCGACGGCGACGGCGGGTGGCAGGAACACCGCAGCTGCTGCTGCTGCCGCGGACGGGGCCGTGGCTGCTGCTGCTGCTGCTGCTGCTGGGCTGGCTGGCTGGCTGGCTGGCTGGACCGCCGCCGCCGCCGCCGCTGCTGCGGCAGGAGAACTGGCTGGCTGCTGCCGGCTGGACCGCTGCTGCTGGCCGGGACCGGGACCGGGACCGCTGCTGCTGCTGCTGCTGCTGCTCGGCTGGACCCCTGCTGCTCGGCTGGCTGGCTGGCTGGCTGGCACCTGAAAAACCTAGCACTTCGATTAGTGCTGGAATTGCACAATCGAAGGGCGGTAACCTTGCGGAGTACCGCCGGAGATCGGATTCTCTCTCTCATTACAGCTCCTTTTATACACGATTGTCATGCGCAGTCACTAACGTTTTGCTGTCGAGCGCCATCTGTCGGACATTTTGTGAAGATTGTTTTTTTTTTTTTTTTTTTTTTTTTTGTTCTAATAAAATCCCATGTCATTCCAAGCATGTTTGTCAATTTTACCTCTCTATCTACATTATTCCGAGGTTTATCCAGTTTTGAAATTTATACTGACTTTTTGATTACCCGGTAGATGTAATGGTGGCATCTGGAACCTTCCAGAAAGGGCCGGGATGGCGCATGCGCGGAAGGAAAGTTGGGCAGCTCCTAGCAGCTCCACCTCGCCGTTGGACCGAGAAAAAAAAAACATGGTGCGACCGACCGGTGCCATATTTCAAGCTGCCACTCCCACGTCCATACAAGCGTCAAGCTAACGTCTTTGCTTTCACTCAATGCCCCAAGCTCGCCCACATTAAGTGTGTACCCCTGGTCTCTGTTAAGACTGTTGTAGTTTATTCTAATTTCGGAAGCTTCTTTAGTAAAGGACTCCGAGTATGACATTGTTTAAGCTAAGACTTGTTTTTTTTTCAAATTGTATTTTATGCCTGTTATCTAGGAAGTGTTCAGACAATGTTGACTTCTTAAATTCCCTATGTTTGATATGTCGTGAAAGCTCCGCCCAACTCTCGGCAACGGTGTGAAAGGCCTCACAATAATGAGGTGTAACGTCTCTCTTATCTTGGACGCAGGCCGGAACACTGCTCTCAGTCTGTGTCTCTCCAGTACACATCCTACCCAGCTAGCAGTTGTTCCACAGTACGGAAGCAATGTGGCTGGCTTGGCCTCTTCCGCTGATTCACGAGGCATTTTTCGTCGGTGGCACTTGAAAGCCCTTATAATTTCTCCCTTGTTGTAACCATTTTCTCTGAATATGCGTTTCAAATGCCGAATCTCAGACTCTATATGGTTGCCATCAGAAGTGATATTTGGCCTGTTTACTATTGTGTTCAGTCCCGCTTTCTTGTGTACAAGTGTTTGCGAAAACTGCTGGTGTTTATGTAGCGGTCCCTGTTTGTAGATTTCCCGTACACTTTAATGTCGAAGCCAGTCTTCTGCCTTCTGTTCAACTAATATTGAGATGGACACCGCTGATGTGGTCGACGAAATGCTGCAGCACATTTTCATCTTGAGACCATATGAAGAAGGTGTCGTCAATGCACCGCAGGAAGCAAGATGGTCGCAACCTCGCAGAGTTGAGCTTGCTCCTCCAAGTGATCGATGAAAAAGTTCGCGACTGGCCAGAGGCACTAGGGATCCCTCGGTTGTGCCATCCGTTACTTCAAAATATTATTTACGGCACATAAAGTACGTTGTTGTTAAGGCGTGACTGAACTGCCTGACGATCTCTGTTGGTTAGTTAATTACGAGCAGCGCAGCTAACACTGAGTGCGGAGAAACGCTTGTTGCTCTAAAGTAATTTCGCTATTTAGGCCATATTAGCGGCTCGAATGGTATGTGGACAGTTGCGCAGCTTGAATGAGCCATAAACGAATTTCATATTTGTAATAAACTTAAGAAGATAACAGTTATTTTTAGGTTTGGCCCACTGCTACCACAAATTTGTTTAGAAATTCACGAAAGTAATGAGACCTCTCACATACTCTGAATAAGGGGATAATGTTTCGCTGGACTCTGGACCGCAAAGAATCCTTTGTGTGGTTGAAGGATTTACTGACGTGAAATTTCCTGGCAGATTAAGACTGTGTGCCAGGCCGAGATTCGAACTCGGTATCTTCGCCTTTCGGGGACAAGTGCTCTACCAACTGAGCTACCCAAGCACTATTCACGCCCCGTCCTCACAGTTTTAATTCCACCAGTAAAACTGAGTGGGCAGGTCGTAAGTCGTGCTTGGGTAGCTCAGTTAGTAGAGCACTTGTCCCCGAGAGGCAAAGATACCGAGTTCGAATCTCGGCCTGGCACACAGTTTTAATCTGCTAGGAAGTTTCATGTCAGCGTACACTCCGCTGTAGAATGGAAATTTCATTATGGAATTACTGACCACTGATCCATTCGTAGCTTTTCATGATTACCAGATGCAGTTCATATTGCTGTGTGATGCTAACAAACACGCCTGGGTGGTCGTATATTAATCTGATAGCCTACATTTCCATGTGATGATTATACCACACAAAAAGGTACTGTACATGATTTACAGTATCACATATCTCTGTTGACACTTGAAAGGTATATGCTTCAAAGTCATAATGGGTCATTAAATAGCTTATGGGCCTATTTACATAGCTTATGGGCCTGAAAGAACTGTCTGACTGACGTGGTAGGTGTTATGTCTTATTGAATTTGACTTTGAAGTTACTGACTGCCTCAATAAAAGCCACAGAAACGATGACAGCCTTAATTCAAAAGTGTGCGCAATTGAGCGTATTGCCATTTCTGCAGACAAATGGCGAAAGGTGGAGGGTGCTGACCTAGACTGTCAGAAGTTCGTAACACAGAGTTTTGTGTTGATATTGGAATACGGTACAAATCGATCAAATGTGTGGACATACGGTAATACCAGCAAGTTTACGCAATAATGTATTGAGACATGCCCACGATTCTGTCTTGGCAGGGCACATAGTGCGACAGATTACAGAGCGACGAGTCACAGAGAAACATAGATGACAAACAGGCAAGCAGAACATAGAGCAATACATAAAGAAACGTATACTCTGTGCACAAGAATGGAACTTGGGCATCAAACTGGCAACCACTGTGGAGCCCGCTACAACTGTGCGGTCCAGGGAGGCATCGTCGAGCTGCTACCACCTGTCTGAAGCCACCACCACGATTTGCCATCCCGTGTGACCACCTACTTTATGATCATCCCACCTCAGTGTCGTCCAAGGTTCATGTATTTCTGTTACATTCAGGACTGGCAAGGGGAGAATAGGAAAGATCGGCAACATGTAGGCTCCCGGAATTCGACAACACTGTCTTTGCATTCGTCTTTACCTTTTCTCTGCCCGAGGCGGTGAATTCTTTGGCCTCTCCTATTCCTGTCAACTGATTTCGTTACTACAAGTCGAGCTGTTTTCTTTATATTGTCGTGTTGTTTGTTGTGTTACGCACTTGCATCACTACTATGTACAACTACACAATGACTTATTAAACAGGATGACAGTTCACTACCGATAATTTATAGAGATATCTGGTCTCGTCGTCTGATAAGTTTTATTTCTTATGGAAAATTTCAGAGTTCTGTCCTCTCAGAGCAATGAAAAGATATCCATAACCGCTCTCAAGAGCAACATTTTACCGTCTATGTCGAATGCTTACTTTGTGGCTATTGAGAAATCTTCGTAAGGTAGCGCTCTGTTTTACAAATACCTTATCTGAGGGTGGTGTGGAATTAGCTGAGATATAGTCGTCAATGAATGCCGTAATCTAGATCGCTTTTAGGAGATATTACCTATATCGCGTCATCGGAAAATGGAACGAGTTCTCAGCCATATCGACAAACGGTTTTTTTTTTGATCGTCAGTAGCGTCTCACTGATCTGATTGTCAGGGCATGCAAGGTTAGACAGCACAGTCTGTTGTTCTGTTCCATTATGTACCTCTTTGAGGAGAAATTTTGACAAAACAGGAAATGACTTTTTGTACTCGCGTCTAATTTCTTGGCATATTTTATAAGTAGTAACGTTTTCCCCAGGGCTGTTATTAAACGTATTTATTCACAGTCGGGCTTCCGGCCTATTATTCAAGTCTCTAGTAACAGCTGTTACAGCATAAATTGCTTACACACCAGTTCAAATTTAAAAATACGTTCTGTTTCCGCATTTTTTAATATAAAGCAAATTATAAAATATTTACACCTCTTCCTACCTCACTATGAAGTGCGTTAATTTATAATTCTTTTAAGAGAACACTATCTTCATGTCAAAAAACTTTGCCCATTTCTTACGCATAAGACAGGATATGTTTTCATCCCCTCGCACTCCCCCCCCCCTCCCCCTCCCTTCCTAACAACGGATTGTGACTGGCAGCGACTATATTCACCAGTTAATTAAAAAAAAGTTCGGTTCAAAATAAAACAAATGACGAGATTAAATTACAAATTATGATATTTGTGAAATGATTGTCCTTTTCTGGACCCAAGTTTATTGGATTGATTTTTCTTGTTTCGATGAGTACTAGCAACTCTCAAAATATTCTACACTTTTTTTGAATACTCTTTATAAGGAGAATGTATCTACATTGTTTACACTTTAAGATACTTGACAGATTATCTGTACTGCAGCATTCCGTCCTACCAACGGGTGGGAAACTTTTCATTCACTATTTGCCTTGGAACACGCGAAGAGTGAAATGGGCAGTTGCTTCGTTGGAACCGCATACACACTCGCTTATCCAGTGGTACCTCTTGTAGAAGAACATGTAGAAATTTCATAAGAAAGTGTGCATACGTATTTCTATTTACCACCTTGGGTTGAAGTAAGGTCCCGCAATGGAATTTTGTATGATGACACACCACACTTTTACGCTCCACCGTCGTTGGTGTTGTACCTTATGACGCCAGTGTTGATTTTCCGCCGCCCAGTAGTCCATGTTACCTAAATTTACATAATCGCTTTTGTAAATGGTGCTTCTTCGACAGACACGGTATTAAAAAGTAGGGCAGTCTCCCAGGTGCTGACGATCTTCTGTATAATGTTCGAAATCACAAATTCAGAGTGCCTGATGTAATGACAGGTGATAAAAATTGAATTTCTGTAGATGCAAATTGCGAGTGATACTTGACTAACTAGTCCTATAAGTCTTGCCGCGCGTGGTATCTGCGCGGTTTAGGGAGCCTTGCCACGGTTCGCGCGGCTCCTCTCCGTCGGATGTTCGAGTCCTCCCTCGGGATGCTTGTGCGCGTTGTCCTTAGTGCAAGTTACTTGAAGTAAGATTAAGTAGTGTATAAGCCTAGAGACCGATGACCTCGGCAGTTTGGTCTCATAGGAACTTACCACAAATTTCCAAAATTTCCAACATCTTTTGGCAATACGTCTAGCGCTACGAAGCGCACTGAGAAGCTCGTAGCAAGAACAGTCTTTTCTTGTGCTCTGTTGGTTGCAGTCATCGTCTTCTGACGCTGAAACCGCCTGTTCGCACCAACGACCTAATTATTCGTACGGGAGTCTGACGCGACGGAAAGCAACGATCAGGCTCTGAGCACTATGGGACTTAACATCTGAGGTCATCAGTCCCCTAGAACTTAGAACTACTTAAATCTAACTAACCTAAAGACATCACACACATCCATGCCCGAGGCAGGATTCGAACCTGCGACCGTAGCAGTCGCGCGGTTCCGGACTGAAGCGCCTAGAACCGCTCGGCCACCACGGCCGGCGCAACGATCAGGGTAGACGGTCCTATATCGCCGTACCGTTTAGGTACTTGACATCCGATACATAAAAGCAACATGTCTAACGTCACCTCACTGGTGTACGCCTCTGCATGCAAGGCAAGTTGGAGAAGAAATGACTTGCTGATAGACGAAACAGCTCCTGCAGGGCACAGAAGTTAACAGTCGAAAGGCTTGACTCAACGACATAGCCTGGCATGAGCATGTTTACAACGCAACAGCCGATTCCGGGCGACTTGATTTTCAGTTTTAGAATATTTCTCGGTTTTTGACCCTCGAAATTAACAAGTATTATATGACTGTACTCGTTCGTTCACATGCCTTCGGATGGCATTAAAGAAATTTTTCATTCGACCAAAAAAATCATATCTCGATCGATACAAGGGTTAAGACTTTTTATCACGTACCAAAATAAGTGCCCCTATGCGAACTATAGTTTACCGGAAAGCTCATTTCAACATCTGGAAACATTTACGAAATAAAAGGTGTGTGACTCCCCTGAACATAGGTTTCCTCCTAAATATTCAGTTTACCTTTTTTATGCAGGATCGCGGGAGACTTTTATGTATCCGATACTTGGTTTTGTCTCTCTTTAAAACTGGCTGCAAAAGTTGACGTGTTGCTTCGGCTAGCCTTTTACGTTCTCTAAACGTGGTACCGGTTAATCGACCCAGCAGACATATATAGCATTTTGAGCGTGCCTCACTAACTACACTATGCACGGTGTTTCAGAAGTGATGGTCAATAGTTCACACATGGAAAGCGCAGGCCAAAAGTACCTAAGAAGCTCCAATAAACATTGGTCTAAAAATTAACCGTTATCGAGGTACAACACATTTTCTGTTTGCGTTTCATCAGTGTCTACGAACACATGGAATCTCTAAACGTGAAAGTAGGTGTTCGAAGTGCTGCCCATGTGTCTGAATGCAACATTGAACTAGTCTCTGGAATGAGTTGCGAATCCTCTGAGGGAGTCCTGGAGTTTTCTGTAAATGCTGAAACTCTGCTTCAATCCGTGTACGCAATTCCTCAAGAAACTTAATCTCAGCAGCGTAGACCATGCTTTTGACATGACACCACTCACAGAAATCCATGGGATTTAAATCCTTGGACCTTGGAGGCCATGGCACAGGCTCTCCTATATCTATCTAATATTGGCCATACGTCCGAGCTAGAAGCCGGCGCACTCGTAAATAAAAATGTGCTGGAGCACCGCCATGCATGAACCACATGTTCAGGCGTTGGTTCAGTGAGGCATCATCATGACCATCTGGAAGTACAGTACGCAGAAACCGCATGTACTGCTCTCCGGCTAGTCTCTGTGGTGGGAAGTGAGGTCCAGTTATGCTGTCTCCGAGCAGTCCTGCCCAGACGCTGCTGATGTCGTGATACGTGTGGTGCATTAGGATTGACATCGACCCAAATGTGACAATCACGGTAGTTAACAATACCGTCACGGGCAAATCCATCCGCATCTGTGAACAGAATACTGCTTACAAGAAGGGGATTCACGCTACACTGCAGTTACACACGTTGGCAGAAATGCTCTCCAGGAGGGAAGTCTGTATTGTTGAGGACTTGAAGTCCCTGGAGGTGATGTGGAAGGAGTACTTGCCGATGTAAAATCCGCCACACACTGCTATGGCGATATGCTCTTGGATAGCAATCCACCTCGTTGAAGTACTCGGAGGATCGCGTACAATGGGTAACACACTTTCATCAATATCGGGTGTTATGGTTCTGGGTCTACCTTCTTGTACATTGTGTTGAAACTCCCGATTTCTCTAACGCACTGATCTAACCGGGTAATGTACGCGTGTCTGGCTGCCTGCGTACCAACTTAAACAACACGGTATCTAGGGGCGTTTACAGTTGGTTTTCAACTCGAATTTATGCGATACCTCGGCATCGGTTGATTTGCGGACCCATGTTTATTGGAGCTTTTTAGCCACTTTTCACCTGTATTTTCCATGTATGAATTATTGACATTACTTCTGAAACACCCTGTAAACTTCGGAGCTGGATAGTGGCCTAGCTTTATTATTAATATGTCGAAAGTTCGGTTAAAACTATTATCTACCTGGATAGTCGAGTGCGCGATAACTCGCTGTTTCCTGGATTCGGGGAGACGATCCTGCCCAGGGGGCAGATTTAATATAGACGTAGCTAAATGCAGTTGTAGAGGAAGACGGAAACTGGACACGGTGCAGAATAATTATGTTGTCAGGGAGAAAACTTTGTTTATGACAAATGAATGTTTTGTTTTCCCTCTAAGAAGAAGAAAATTCCTTTTTCTTATATAATCATGCAATACGTCGTGGCGGAGCAATGAGACCTTGGTAGGTCGCTGGATGGAGTTGACACCATATCTGCAGGCACGAGTCACATAATTCCCGATAATTTCAGCAAGGGTGGCGGTGAGGTCTGACGCCATGATCAATTCTATCCCACATGTGCCGGATCGGATCCAGATCTAGGGAGTCGAGGGGCCAGCATATCAATTGGATCTGCCTCTACGTTTCTTGAACCACTCGATCACACTTCTGGCCTCGTGACATGGAGCATGAGCTTGTTGAAAAATGCCACTGCCGTCTGGAATCATGATCGCCATGAAGGGGACTACGTGGTCTGCAAACATGTACCATACTCCTTGGCCTGCTTGGTGCCTTGAACGAGCTCCACTGGACCCATGTATGCCCAAATGGATGATTTCCAGAGCATAATGGAGCAGCTGCCAGCCTTTCTTCATCCTGCAGTACAGGTATCAAGGAGCTGTTCCCCTGGAAAACGACGAATTACTGCCCTCCCATGAGCATGACGAAGAATATATCGGGATTCATCAGACCATGCAACGCCCTGCTACTGAATCAACGTCCAGAGCCGATGTTCACGTGCCCTTTTCAGTTGTAATTGCCGATATTGTGCTAACAATGGCACGTGCGCGAGTGGTGGGCTGCGGAGGTAATCGCTAGGAGTGTTCGTCGCACTATGTGTTCAGACTTACTACACTACTCTACGAATCGCACACACTACACTTACTAAGTGGTAAAAGAAAATGCAGACAGTTCATCCGACTACTCACACATTAGTAAATAGTGTATGCTAGCTTGTGAAGCAGGGCGATGTGGGCACAGATTTATCAAAGCTGTTGGTCATAACGAGCGAAAACGCCTCCACGCCATCTGTACTTTGGTAGGCAGCGTTAGATCAAGTGAACAACCACTAATGTCATTAAGAACAGTTGCAACATGTGACAGCACCACATTCTCTGAACGCCCATACCATTCTGATCATATACACTACTGGCCATGAAACTTGCTACACCACAAAGATGAAGTGCTACAGACGCGAAATTTAACCGACAGGAAGAAGATGCTGTGATATGCATATGATTATCTTTTCAGAGCATTCGCACAAGGTTGGCGCCGGTGGCGACAGCAACAACGTGCTGACATGAGGAACGTTTCCAACCCATTTCTCATACACAAACAGCAGTTGAGCGGCGTTGCCTGGTGAAACGTTGTTGTGATGCCTCGTGTAAGGAGGAGAAATGCGTACCATCACGTTTCCAACTTTGATGAAGGTCGGATTGTGGCCTATCGCGATTGCGGTTTATCGTATCGAGACATTGCTGCTCGCATTGGTCGAGATCCAATTACTGTTAGCACAATATGGAGTCGGTGGGTTCAGGAGGATGAATACACTAAGCAGATTCAGAAGGATGTAGGTTGCAGTAGGTACTGGGAGATGAAGGAGCTTGCACAGGATAGATTAGCATGGAGAGCTGCATCAAACCAGTCTCAGGACTGAAGACCACAACAACAACAACTTGTTCAGGAGGGTAATACGGAACGCCGTGCTGGATCCCAACGACCTCGTATCACTAGCAGTCGAGATGATAGGCATCTTTTCCCCATGGCTGTAACGGATCGTGCAGCCACGTCTCGATCCCTGAGCCAACGGATGGGGACGTTTGCAAGACAATAACCATCTGCACGAGCAATTCGACGACGTTTGCAGCTGCAGGGACTGTCAGCTCGGAGACCATGGCTGCGGTTACTCTTGACGCTGCATCACAGACAGGAGCGCCTGCGATGGTGTACTCAACGACGAACCTGGGTGCACGAATGGCAAAACGTCATTTTTTCGGATGAATCCAGGTTCTGTTTACAGCATCATCATCGCGGTGAACGCACATTGGAAGCGTGTATTTGTCATTGCCATACTGGTGTATCACCCGGCGTGATGGTATGGGGTGCCATTGGTTACATGCCTCGGTCACCTCTTGTTCGCATTGACGGCACTTTGAACAGTTGACGTTACATTTCAGATGTGTTACGACCCGTGGCTCTACCCTTCATTCGATCCCTGCGAAACCCTACATTTCAGCAGGATAATGCACGTCCGCATGTTGCCCGGGCCAGCACATTCTCCAGATCTCTCATCAATTGAAATCGTCTGGTCAATGGTGGTCGAGCAACTGGTTCGTCACAATACGCCAATCTCTTCTCTTGATGAACTGTGGTATCGTGTTGAAGCTGCATGGGCAGCTGTACCTGTACACGCCATCCAAGCTCTGTTTGACTCAATGCCCAGGCGTATCAAGGCCGTTAGTACCGTTATTACGGCCAGAGGTGGTGGTTCTGGGTACTGATTTCTCAGGACCTATGCACCCAAATTGCGTGAAAATGTAATCACACGTCAGTTCTCGTATAATATATTTGTCCAATGAATACCCGTTTATCATTTCTTATTGGTGTTGCAATTTTAATGGACAGTAGTGTAGTTGTTACTATGATCTACTCGTGACGATTAGAATATAATCGGTGCTGGTGCTGTGTTAAGGAAAGCTCTACTCTTCTTTCCTACATGTTCCCCATGCGAAATAGTATTGATTCTACTGCAATATTTGGTGTTCGCAAGTCAGTCAATAAGAATCTGAGAGAGGTAGTAATGCATGAAAGGGAAGAGACTGTTGATTTTTATGACACTTCCGTTGTGGACTATGATAAGGATCTGGTGTCATATTGCGCTTCAGAATCCCTAAATGTTCATTCTCTCTCTTCACTTTCAAACAAGTACTATTATTTGAGAGGATGAAATGAATTGTGTGCTTCTCAGAAAAAATATTTGCTTGTGCACTGTTATCAAGTGCAGAGAAGCTCCTTAGTTCTTTTCGTGTATTGTGTAAATTAGGTGTCACCTCATCTTATTTTGTGAGAAATTTCTTTTTTCTTGGGGTCAATAGAGAGTGGACACTACCACCGGTTAATTTTCTGATCACTAATCGTTCAACTAGTTCCATTTGCTCCATAGGATACAGAAATAGCGTTTCAATTTGGCTACATAAAGAACGTGCAGAAAGTGATACATAGCTAGGATGATGTTCTTCTGTATATGTCTTAGCGTCTGCCGGAGGGTACGTCGATCAGACAACGTAAACACATTCGGCAGTGCTTACCGCTGCACTTGTCAACAGTCACGAAATCAAGACCGCACTGTGGATGCTAAATATATTGCAGACGTAATAAATCTACCAAGAATGTAATTAACGTAATATGCAGGAATCAGGTTGAGTGAAAATTAACTTGAACACTTGACGTCGCTTTAAAATACTCCATACTGATACATTATGCAGGGTTAATTGTTGGTTGTAAACACAAAACACACACAAACACAAAGACACACCCGCACGCACACACAGCCATTAAGTTCAATTTAGAGACAACCAATGTCTGTTCGACAACATACGCTGCAATCCATTTCTCAGTTGCCGTCAACTGGAAGAGAATTCTCAGTTTCCTGGTTTCCTGGCAATGCATGAACTGTGAGAAGGAGAATGGAAGATAACAGACTTTTATTCCGAAGAGCTGGTGAAAAGCAACGGTTAACTTTTAGAGCTGTAGGTTCTTATCTAGTTATTTCATCTATTTACATTTAAATAACTTATTTGTAATTGGTACATTGTATTAGTATTTTATAGGGTTTAAGAATTTATATCCGGTCATAGATGAGAAGTATAAACAGTCCAATCAGAAAAATGGTTTTCTGGTTCATGATATGACGATAGTCGTTGCCTGAAAGCCACATTAAGACTGACTGGCTGAATCAGACAAAAACGATGTGATATCGAACTGAGAAACAGAAACCATTGGTCAACCTGAACTTCTGCATCACAATAGGTCTGCGCAAACGAACACTCTCAATGGGGTGACAGGTAGTAGCTGCCCAAGGAAATTTAAGAAATATGACAAACTGAAACGGTGTTCGCATATCCGGCGGAGCAAGTGGAACCTGTATCATGCCACGAGTCGTCAGAAAACTAGCCAGTGACAGTGTTCACTCTCTTCTGACCCCAAGAAAAAAGAAACTTATCATAAAGTAAGATGAGGTGACACCAGAATTTACGTAATACACGAAAAGAACTAAGGCGCTTCTCCGCACCTGGTAACAGTACTCCGTCCGAACAGGCCTTGGAAGGCCCAAGGGTTCCGACCGGCCGCCGTGTCGTCATCAGACCACAGGCGTCACCGGATGCAGATATGGAGGGGCAAGTGCTCAGCACATCGCTCTCCCAGCCGCGTGTCAGTTGAGACCGGAGCCGCTACTTCTCAATCAAGTAGCTCCTCAGTTTGCCTCACAAGGGCTGAGTGCACCCCGCTTGCCAACAGCGCTCGGCAGACCATATGGTTACCCATCCAAGTGTGAGTCTAGCCCGACAGCTCTCAAATTCGATGATTTGACGGGAACCGGTATTACAGCTGCGGCAAGGCGTTTGGCTGATAACAGTACACAAGGAAATAATTGTTCTGAGAAGTATGTAATTCATTTCTTCCTCACATATCATTGTATTTGCTTTAAAATTAAAAAAGAAAATAAACATTTTAGGATTCTGAAGCGCTATATGACACCAGATCCTTATCATAGTCCACATCGGAAGTGTCCCAAAAATCAGCAGTCTCTTCCCTCGTAGTGTCTTTCTCAACCAACCCCAGAGCTGGGGGGTTACTGCAATGAGGAGTTGATCCACGCCATTCTCAGTTTTAGAGCTTCGTATTCTCTGGTCATCGGAATGTTCACAAAAAATCTATATTAATAAAAAATAATGGAAATTACTAAATAAATAAATCTACTCCATGTTCCAAAACCTTTCTCGGTTTCTAGGGGAGGGAACGGGACATGGTGGTCAGGCTTCGCATTCCCACCACTGCCCACTTTGCCCCCCACCCCTCCCTTTTGGCCCAAGGATACGGATAAAAAGCGGATATCCAACGCAGCATCTCCAATACACGGCACCTCCAGAACAAGCAGATATCATTAAGCAAAGCGGAATACCTACGCGTCACTTTTAATCAGCTTTTGTTTTTCATAGCTCCGTTCATGAAATTTAAAGTCAGATGGATTGTCTGTTTTTCCGTCGAAGACACACTGCGCCGATTTCACTCGGTATATCATTACTTTTTTCATGTGAAAGGTGTGACATCACGAATCGTACCATATCACTTAGCAAGTGTAGCGTGTGTGATTCGTAGAATAGCGTAGTTGTTAAGGCGGTCAGTTTTAATCTGCCTGTGCGAGGGAAGGGGCTTAGAGTCCTGTTACTTCCCATAATTTTAATTCTTGGTAAGAGTTATTAGCTTAGAAGTCCTAAGAGAGTTATTAAGCTTTCATAACTTTAAAGTATTCATAAGTATATAACTGAGCACACAGTGGACTCAAACGCTCGGCCTTACATCTTCACAGACGGTGCTGCACCACTTTTTCTCTTTATGTTTTGTGATTTCTGCGTGGCATTAGAAGAAAATAATATCTACTTTGTGCTTCCATCGGTATTGGTGTCCCGTCTACAAGTAAATAAGGAGAACACAAATTAATGTGATGCTTTTCTCGATGTAAAAATCACAAATACTTTACCTTTGTTGCCTTCACCGGCAATGATGTCATGCGCCATGTGTTAAGAAAATTAGTTTCATGTTGGTCTCAGTATTATTGTTCAATGGCAGTAATATAATTTAATATCGAGTGTCTATATTAAACGACTGTTCTGTCCTCCTCTACAAATGTATTTAACCGCCGTGAAATACGGGCAGCAGGTTTCCAGATTAATCTATTACTCTGAGACATCTCTTCCCATGAGTCATAAACTGCTTCAGCCAGCGCTGGCTTGGTTGTCGCTGATGGTTTTTTACACCTAATAATTTTTTCCATCTGTTCCCATATAAGCTTTATTGGACTGCAGTCATCACCTTCAGGAGGGCAGTAGAACTGCTGAATGTTAAGTTCATCTGAAACCAGTGGTTTACAGAGTTCGCAGTGTGGACAGGAGAACGGTCATGTTGGAAGATATGGACTGAAGTATAAAGTGTGCGAGGTGCCGGGGCTAGTAGTGTATTTATCACTAAATTCTACTAGAATCCACATGTGTAAATCATGCTCTAAGCCCCCCCTATTCTAACTCCGACTTTTGCTGTTGCACAAGGATAAAACAAATACGCGAACTGACTCTAATCAACCCTGCTAGTGGAGTAGAAGAGAGTTTGGCACCTGCAATAATTTAATTTGATAAATAAGTTAAATAAACAAAGGTTTCATTAGCATAGTGAGGAATGATAGGGTTGCTCTATTGATTAACAGAAAGAAAGTTCTGTCCAAAATAACAATATGATTTATTAAGATTAAACGCAGAATAGTAAAAGAGACACAGGAAATATAAAACATCAAATTGGCTAAAATTGGAGATTCATACAAACACAGTAAAGGTGAAGTTGTCCCTAACTTAGATCGTGAGGTTTAAGACGAAGTGGTATGTGGAGCCAATTCCTTTCCACTCAAATCTCAAGAGAGACACACAGCTAACCCAATAGTAATTGCTGCTACTCGAAACTGAACAAAGTTAGAAAAGGATGAACAGGCGCGCTCTGCTGAGCTCTGATTATCACCTAGGAAAATCCCTATCTGCCGGTGCTGCGGACGTACATTACCAACAGTCTTCTTATCTCCCAGAACACGATCTGGCGTACCGCAGGCGAGGGCTGGTTGCTCCGACGTCCTCGACCGAAAGGCGACTGCCGACTACCCAGAGCACCCGTACAGGCCGAACACCGAACATTCCCGCCCCCACGACAGTGGCCGTGGTTACGTTCCAATCAGCAACTCGAAAACCGGCGGAAATTCCACTCCATTGCCGGAGCACTACCATTCCACCAATGGAGATTCTTGGCGCCAATTTCTGTGCTGATTTTGCAGAAAGTGCGGGAATTTTCCCGCCACAACTGCGTGGGTACACAAGTCATTCCCACGCCTCGCTGGTAGCCCGCCAGAAAGTGTTTTCGCAAAGTTTCTCTGAAGTAACGGAACCTCTAGCCCAGCCGCTACTTCACACCCCAGCGGGCGTGTCTCTTGACAATGTCGGCGTCTGAAAAGCATTCACTCGACTGCCTCACACACGTCGGCTTAACTCTCTCCAGTTCCACAGAGCCCGCCTGTCACCGGCCCACCCGGGTGACGAGAGACGCTGCGTGGGAAGTACGCGTGTTAAGGAAAAGCAACCCTCCACCGCATGCAACTAGAGAGGAGAATCGTAAGATAGAAATATGAGAGGGGGCTCATGCCACCTCTCATTGCCCCTACGCCATTTTAGATTGTAATTGGTGAGCGGTTGGCTCACTTAGGAGCAAGGTAGTGAGTCAATCGCCCAAGAACAATCTTAGAAAGTGACTCCACATACCGCACTCTATAAAAAAGATCATTGCAACTGAAAAATGCAACTCATAGAGGGAGGATTATTTATGATGTAGCCAACTTCACCTTCTTAATATGGAACACTAACACTCACATCACACATCCATACCCAGGGAGCCCCTTCCAAACACCGATTCACGCAGACATTCACGCTCTAAACATGGCCCGGGCATCTGAGCCAAATATGGAGCAGTTTATTCTTTACAATCAGAGTTGGAGTGCTCCGCAATTAAATGCCCAAGATGTTACAACAATTTTAATCATTAAACTAACCTGACCTCACTCACACATGATAATATTTAAGTTAACAATCTCTTTGTGAGTTTTCAGAATCTAGTTACAACCTCCGATTCATTCTGTCTCCCTGCAGCAAGAATAACCTTTACAAAATGTTCCCTGAACTGATGGTCCATTCACAATGACAGTGGTGGTATCTGCTTCAGTTTATGGGGACTTCAGGCACACTGTTAGCATACACACAACAATAAACACAAAATACAAAAAAAACATGATGTGGAGAACAATACAGTAATCTGTAATAAGAATTACAGTGTAAAACACAAACGCATACAAGGTATAACATACATTACAGAAACAACATAAGAGAAAGAAATTTAAGAAAAACAAAAAAAACAAGGTTCATGGGGCATCAAATTGTGCGTGCACATTGCACAAAGTTCACGACTGTGCTGAGAATGAGGCACTAAATCACATTGTTAGAAATATCCGTGGCACTTCACTGATTCCACTGTACTGACATCACATATGGCTAAACGTCGGTTGTAGTTGCTACGTTGTGGCAACAGCAATAGGGAGTTCTGGAGTGTCTGCAGTACGCTGTTGAGATTGTAGTCAGACCCACGCATATGATCACGGCCGTATGGTAGGAAGACACAGTGATAGGCTCTCCTCACGTCGATTAATTGTCTCTGAGGTCTACTCGTTGGGATACATCACTAGTCTAGGTCTCTTCTCTCGCTGGACAGAACTTTATGTTTCCCAATATTGCAGTTCGACGAGGGATGATGGCACGTGGAGTGACTCCACAAGTGTGTGAGGTCATCCATACAGGATCGAACTAGGAGCGACTATTGTTAAAAACTGCTCTCTAATAGAGAGGAGAAGTAAGACATGAGACCATACATTTGTTAGTGTGGCACGATACTGCTTTGTGTATGCAGATCGGCCAATGCTAGTGAGTTGTAAAAACCCAAACAGGTTAGTATAGAGCGTCCCTTTCTGTCCTGAGGCACATGAGGCGCAGGTTCTGACACGATATGTGATCTTCTTCGTGTACTCACGACAACGTGGTCTGCCGCAGGGAATCCCTCCAAGCGGCTGCCGCGTCCGGAGAGCTAGCAGGCTGTCGCGTGTCAGGGTCAACGGCCAGCCCCACTTTCGCTTGTGGCGGGGCAAGGGTCCCGTGTAATCCCTCAGGTAGGCAGCCGGGTGACTGTCAGCGTGTAGGACGGGACGCTCGTCCTCTAGCAGGTAGCCGAAGACCTCTTGTTTTTGCGCTGGCTGGCCTCTGCATTGCCACGTTCCTCGTCATCTGTACAATTCTTACAAAAGTCTTATGCCTAACTTTTTCCCATGACCTTCTATGTTATAATAAATTTACCTAATGAAACATTGATGGTCTGTCATTTCAGACACTCTTATTTTACTTTTATAGTTATTAATCTATGGCAATCATTATAACATCTAATCTAGACATGGAAATAATTTATTTTGATATACGTGTAGAGACCGATCTCAGTAAGTACATGGTGTGTGATAACTGATGCTTTGTAATGGATGAACAACTAAATGTGCGGGCCCGCACTAATATTACTATTAATTATATAGATCGACAGTAGACATGCTTCAAGAATTAACTACCATATCCCAACGATCTACATTCTACGTCTTTTAATTAAATTATGTTGTTATGCAGGTCTAAGTTTTACTGTGCTATAAAGAACATGCAACTACGCTACTTTCGCTCGCCCGTCGTCCCTCCATCTCGGGTCTGTGGTTTGGTGACCTGAAAAATAGCAACTCAACAGGCGCGCGCCACACTTGTGGTAGAAAACCCCCACAATATTAATCTAGTTATTGTTAAATCCTACAGTTTAACTTATCCTAGTATCGTACTTTCCCTTTTATTTATTTATTTATTTATTTTATTTTATTTATTTATTTATTTATTTATTTATTTATTTTTTTATTTACCTTATACAATACCCTTACATAGTTCCTGTTACGCTGAGATGTCTTGCTGCTCGCCGCTATTGACGACAGTGATGTGCGCGCCGTACGACATGACCTCCGAGTTTTCATTACGCCTCACTGAAACTCCAGAGACTGGGTTAGCCATGGCTATACACGACAATAAATTTATAGTTGCAACTTCCTTCTCTATATGAAGCGGTTTTCGCGATCGAAGTACACCTTTCCAGAAGCAATGTAATATGACCAAGCCAGGACTGGTTCCTGTTGAGGATTCAGACACCCAACACACGCCAGCTACACAGTATGTCACGAATATCCAAGTACAATTCCTTGGTGATTCATCTGTGACAAAAACGAGCAGCACGCTAAATCCCCAACCAGCACATTAGCATGGTAGGCTTTTATGCCCTCATTTCTCTCGTCTAGGGCACCATTAGAGTCAAATGCTCACAGGTTCACCCCGACTTGCAAGACAACGATACCGGCGCAGCTCTGCAAAAACTATACTGCCCATCTTCACCCACGAAATCGCGCAATATACCACAATCGTGCAGTGCACTGACGCGTGCCTGCAAGCATTGGTATGAACGTCTCACGAACTGGTTGTGGCCGCTATGGAGCGTATCACGACCTCTCAGAACGCTTCTAAGAGCACGTTCTTGTATGCGCCCGTTTGTGCGACGTCTCGTCACTCATCCTTATCCCTTAACATGGACACCAGATAGGAAAGGACAAAAACATTGCTCATGAAAAGGTAGTGTCTCCTACTCCATCGACATTGGAGATCGCAAACATAAACAAAAAGAGGATAGCAGCAGTAAATTCTTATGCAAGACAACGCAACGTGTTAATACTTTAGCAATCTTAATCTATTAATGTAACGATTATTGTTCCCCGAACAAAGGTTCATATATTTGCCTATTCTACTATGTACATTTCTTACACTACTACTATTCTACGAACTCCTTTATGTGAGATATGTGGTGGAGTCCTATGGACTTCTTTCCTTTCAGCGTCTCCAATTCATAAGCATTGTGGTGAGCTGCTCTCCTTATACTGTACGGGCCGTTGTAAACAGAATAGAATTTTTGGCATTTCATTTTTTGTTTGTTCGAAAGTCGGAAAGACTTAACGAGCACCTTTTGTCCAATTTGGAAGTGTCGTAGACGAGCTCCCCTGTCGGCACGTCTCTTCCTGACCTCTGCTGCAGCCCGTATCCTCTTGAGAGCCAAATCCACTATGGCTTGGTGCTGCGTTCGCGCCCTTGGTGGGAAGTTTACGACCTTGGTTATCAAGTCCTTAGGAATCCGGTTTTTCAGTACTGTAATGGGTGCCAATTTTGTTATCCCATGGGGTGCCTCATTGATCACCTCCTGGAAGTCTTTAAGGAAAACGTCCCATGTCGTGTGCTGTTTGTTACAGTACAACCGGCACAAGTTTCCGAGTTCTTTGATAACCCGTTCTGCAGCATTCGAGCTCGGATGGTGTGAAGATATAAAAATGGGATCAATTTTACATCGACGCAACATCTCCTTCCATGTTTTTGACTTAAACTGTGGCCCGTTATCAGAAATGATTCTACTCACATGACCAACCTGTGGTAGGAAATCCCGGATTAGGGCTCGTGATACAGTTCGTCCTGTTGCCCTCTTCAGTGGCGTAAAGGTAACGTATTTGGACGTTAGCTCAACAAACACTAATACGTAAGTATATCCTCTTCTTGTTCTTGGCAAAGGTCCCATCAAATCTGTTGCTGCTAATTGTCTTAATTTGGTCGGTACGATTGGGTATAATGGTGCCTGCATGCTCACAGTGGTGTGCTTAGCCTTTTGGCAGTCTTTACACACCGACAGTACCCTCCGAATTCGACGCTCCATGTTTCGAAAGTAACACATGGTCCTTAGCTTGAGATTGCACTTGCGTGGTCCGAAGTGTCCATAGCTGAGGTGAGTATGCCATATAACCTTGTTTATTAGGTGTTCAGGGATGCATACCCCCCATTCAGTGTCATTGGCATAATTTCGGTGGAAAATTATGCCTTTCCGCAAGAGATAGAACTGCCTGATGTTGGCGTGTCTTCTGTCTATCCATTTCTGTTTCAATAACACTAGGGCAGGGTCCTTGTCTTGCTCCTTCTTGATGTCCTGCATACTACAGGTAATAAAATTTTCAAAGGCTACTTTCTGCATATAGAAAAGGCAGTAGTGATTTTCCTCCAGATCTTCTTCCATGTTGTGCTCAAATCCGATCGGTGACCGTGATAAGGCGTCTGCAATAATGTTCTGACTGCCGGGGATATATTCTATCGAAAAGTTGTACTGCTGCAGATATGATGCCCACCTAATGAGCCGCCTGTGATTAAGCTTTGCAGTCATCAAGAACTCGAGTGCCTTGTGGTCTGTGTAGACCCTCGTCTTGCGACCAAACAGAAGGTATCTGAATTTTTCAAACGCCCATACAATAGCCAGCGCCTCTAACTCGGTTACTGAGTAATTCCTCTCACTCTTGGCTAGTACTCTGCTAGCAAACGCAATTGTCTTCCACACCCTGTTTCCGTCATGTACATAGTCTTGGAACACCATGACACCCAGACCGGAGTATGAACTGTCCGTTACTATGCAAAGCTCTTCTGCTAAATTAGGGTGTGATAGGATGGGTGCTTGTAATAATGCGAATTTTAATGCTTTCCATTCGGATTCGGCTGCCTCATCCCATTCCCAAGGAATCTTCTTTCCTGTAAGTTGATGCAACCTAGGACTGCTCTGAGTTTTGACATGTATAAAGCGGTTGTAAAAATTTATGATCCCCAAGAACCCCCTTAACTGCTTCTTTGTCGTAGGAATGGGAAACTTTTCAATCGCTTCGATCTTTTCGGGATTTGGCGCAATGCCCTCACCCGTGATGATATGTCCCAGAAATTTGACAGAGGACGTCCCAAAATTCGATTTTTCAATATTGATAGTCACTCCGTAATCCTTGAATGTCGCAAGGAGTTCACCGAGGACCGCATTGTGCTCTCCCCAAGATTTCTCCGCGATCAGCAAATCGTCCACATAGCTGGTGACATGACGTTTCAAATTATCGCTTAGTATGCCGTCCAGCCCCCGAATGAATGCGGCAGATGAAACGTTCAAACCAAATGGTAGTCGACGAAACCGGTAACATCTTCCAAATGCTAAAAAGGCTGTGTACTGTCTGCAATTTGGATGGAGCTCGATCTGCCAGAAACTCGATTTTAGATCAACTGATGAGAAGATTGATATTCCATGGAAGTTTTGTAATAGTTCCTCTAATCGTTCCGGTCTGTCTGTTTCGGGTTCTATTATGGTATTAATTTGTCGCGAGTCCAAGACTAAACGAATACTACCATCTGCCTTCTCGACTACTCTTAACGGGTTATTATAGGCTGAAGCCGTAGGTTCAATTATTCCTTCACTCAGCATTCGTGTAATTTCAGCTGCTACTTTCTGTCGATATGCCAAGGGGATTGGATAGGGTGGCACACGAAACTGGTTGTGCGGACGAACACGAAATTCATATTGGAAGTTCTTTATTGATCCTGTCTTGGGAAGAAAGACCTCCGCATGTTCTACTAGTAATTTATGAAGTTCTTTGCGGTGGTCACTCCTTATATTCTTTATTGCTTCCACTTTTTCTCCTATTTTCTCCTTTATTTCTCCCATTATTCCGACTTCATTCTCATCCGTGTCCTCTCCCTTACCCGCAACGTCGACCTGTTCTTCCTTTCTGTCTTTCAGACACGCATAGTTTATCCGTACACAGTTAGACGGTAGTTGAGCTGGGATCAGCTGGTCGTCGAACTTAATGTGGACGGGATTCCCTTTCCTCAAAACCACTTCACCTCGTCCTAGATCAACTATCGCTTCATGTTCATTTAGGAAGTCCGTTCCTATTATCATGTCGATCGCCAGATTTGGCACGATCCAGAAGTTAGACTCTATTTTGTGTCCTTGGCAGGAGAATTCCAGTCTTGTTTGTTGGGTGACCTCCGTACATTTACCCGCTAATGCCCCTTTTATTTTGGTTTTCTTAACCGATAGGACAGGCCAGTCCATCTCCTGAGAGCACCTCTTGTATGCTGCCTCAGATATTGCTGTTATGTAGCTTCCACTATCTATTATCGCATTCATACTCTTTTCAGCTATTGCTACTGTGATAAGAGGCTGCCGATCTTGTCGAGGAGTTGCTTTATGTTCCTCGAGCAGGATTTCTGATAAATCTTCGTAATGTATCATCCGTAGTTGGCCAGGTCCGAGATTACGTGCGAAATTCCGGCGGCCTGTGTTCGCACTAGTCTGGCGTCAATCCCTTGTTAAGCTCCCCCTCCTCTGACGTGCATTAGGATTTGCGGGTCTGGTTTCAATCTCCTGGTTCCACCGTTGTCCTTGGTTTCGCTCTCTCCAATTACGGTCGCTTTGCCGTTCGTTATTCCTTCTATCCCAGATTCCTTGTCTAGATTGACCCTGCTCCCTGACGTTCTGGTTTCCGTGTCTTTGGTTTCCATAACCTTGAATAGCGTAACCTTGACTTCCGTAACCCTGGTTTCCTAACTGGCCAGTGCGATTATGCGATCTGTTGTCGTCTTCCCTTCCTGGCCCGTGGTATTTGTTACTTTGCCCCTTCTTCCTGTCCTTTGCGTCTTGTTTATCAAAGACTACTTCGAGTTCGCGCAATAGACTCTTGAATGCTTCTATGTCAGATCCACACTTGCCGACAAGTGTCTGTTGGTACCTAACTGGCAATTTGGAAAAGCAAAATTTAATGATTTCTCCGTTGCTATATGGACTATCTAAAAATTGATTCTTCTTGAGTAAATCATCAAGAAATTTTGTTGCGCTCCTATGCCCGGACACTTCCAGTTCAGGACAAAATATTATTTCCTCTTTAATCCTGTCTTGCGTTTCCTTTGACCAGTAGGTCCGCAGGAATGCACCAACAAATTCCTGATAAGTCCGACACGTCACTGCCACACCCCGCATCTTTTCCGCGGCTTGGCCTTCGATGTGTCCACACATGAATTCTAATTTTGCCTGGGTTGGCCATGATGCCGGTAATGAATTTGTAAACTGCATCACCCAGCTCTTCGGATGCATCGACCCTCCATTTTCTTTGAACTTCTGGAATTTTAGTATCGACAGGAAGTGATTGTGATCAAAATCCTGTCTGATCCTCGCACTGGTGTTGTCACTCGTTTCCGATACTTGCACGTCTGCTGAGTGTCCTGCTCTATCTTGCTGATAACTGTGATGTGCTACCTCTGTATCACAGTGGAAGTGGCTCTCAGAATTCACTCTCCTAGGTGGGCTATAATTATTGGAGCTATTACTCGCTGTTTCTGCGTGTGCATTGTTAGTTCCGCACTCTGTCACTGGGCTAGAGCACGGCGGGCTTTTCCTCGGAGACACAATTCTGTGTATTCCATCATTGGTATCCGAACGCACAGTGCTCGTGTGCCCGTTTTGCTCTAGTTTTGCTATCCGACTCTCTACTTCTTCCATTCGTTTCGTGGTGTTTGCAACCGCGATATTACCTTGAGTTTTTAAGAATGCTAGGGATTTTGAGTGGGATTGTGTTGTACGTCGCAAGCGCCCTGCGAGTTTAGAAGTTGCTTCCGCGACTTTCATTGCCCCTATTGCTGCCGTTTTGGCTAGGCCTGCTACTTTTTGTGCAGCTATTGACATTTGTTTTGCTTCTCCACATTCTTTCTTTATTGTTAGTAATTCCCCACGAATTTCCCCTATATGCGAAATTATAGTCTGAGTGTCCTTCTTACGCTGTTTCTCATCTTCTTCTTTCATGGATCGTAGGAAGCTCAGTATTGGGTTTACGTCATCTTTTTGATCCTCTTCAAACGTGGGAGATGTAACTCTGGACACCTGGGCGCTAGAGCTCTGACGTGGCCGAGCTAGCCCCTGTCTGCTCTCGTTCGTTTGATTATAAATTTCTGCTACCGTCTCGACCTGTGTGCCTGTCTCTGTTTCATCCTCTACTTCACTATCATAATTACGGCCGCAACGCTGCTCTGAGATCGCGTCCAAATCACCTTCCTCATCAATGACCCTGGCGTCCTGCCCTGCTAAAAATGTGCCCATGTCATCTCCGAACCTATTCCCGTCAGTAAGCTGCCCCTTATCCATTATGCTATCCTCTTTTGTTTTAGCTTCGCCCGATAATAGTCGTGCCTTACTTCTCGTTATCATTCATAAAAACAATTCATCTAAAATGCACAATAAAATTAATCTACTCCATATATTTTTTACACATAAACATAAAATTTCAACAACGCTGTTCCAACGCTGTAATCACAAACACAATTTGATGTGGTACAGAAACCGCACACAAATCCGACAAAGTGCGATGCGGTACAGACACCACATCAGCGAAACACAAAAAAAAACAATGAACAAAAAATATATACACTGAAAACAAAAACTGTAGTCATGCGCCGCTACTTAAAACTAAACGCGGAACTACCAAAAAAAACTTGGGTATTAATCATTAAAAAAAATAGAGAGAAAAAAAATTGAATGTTCCTACTAAGAATCCTGTTTGTTTATCAGAGATTCACAGGAAAGATCCGAGGCCAAGGGTCGCCATATTATGCGAGGTGCCGGGGCTAGTAGTGTATTTATCACTAAATTCTACTAGAATCCACATGTGTAAATCATGCTCTAAGCCCCCCCTATTCTAACTCCGACTTTTGCTGTTGCACAAGGATAAAACAAATACGCGAACTGACTCTAATCAACCCTGCTAGTGGAGTAGAAGAGAGTTTGGCACCTGCAATAATTTAATTTGATAAATAAGTTAAATAAACAAAGGTTTCATTAGCATAGTGAGGAATGATAGGGTTGCTCTATTGATTAACAGAAAGAAAGTTCTGTCCAAAATAACAATATGATTTATTAAGATTAAACGCAGAATAGTAAAAGAGACACAGGAAATATAAAACATCAAATTGGCTAAAATTGGAGATTCATACAAACACAGTAAAGGTGAAGTTGTCCCTAACTTAGATCGTGAGGTTTAAGACGAAGTGGTATGTGGAGCCAATTCCTTTCCACTCAAATCTCAAGAGAGACACACAGCTAACCCAATAGTAATTGCTGCTACTCGAAACTGAACAAAGTTAGAAAAGGATGAACAGGCGCGCTCTGCTGAGCTCTGATTATCACCTAGGAAAATCCCTATCTGCCGGTGCTGCGGACGTACATTACCAACAGTCTTCTTATCTCCCAGAACACGATCTGGCGTACCGCAGGCGAGGGCTGGTTGCTCCGACGTCCTCGACCGAAAGGCGACTGCCGACTACCCAGAGCACCCGTACAGGCCGAACACCGAACATTCCCGCCCCCACGACAGTGGCCGTGGTTACGTTCCAATCAGCAACTCGAAAACCGGCGGAAATTCCACTCCATTGCCGGAGCACTACCATTCCACCAATGGAGATTCTTGGCGCCAATTTCTGTGCTGATTTTGCAGAAAGTGCGGGAATTTTCCCGCCACAACTGCGTGGGTACACAAGTCATTCCCACGCCTCGCTGGTAGCCCGCCAGAAAGTGTTTTCGCAAAGTTTCTCTGAAGTAACGGAACCTCTAGCCCAGCCGCTACTTCACACCCCAGCGGGCGTGTCTCTTGACAATGTCGGCGTCTGAAAAGCATTCACTCGACTGCCTCACACACGTCGGCTTAACTCTCTCCAGTTCCACAGAGCCCGCCTGTCACCGGCCCACCCGGGTGACGAGAGACGCTGCGTGGGAAGTACGCGTGTTAAGGAAAAGCAACCCTCCACCGCATGCAACTAGAGAGGAGAATCGTAAGATAGAAATATGAGAGGGGGCTCATGCCACCTCTCAAGTGCAGCAGAAAAGACCTTCTCGTGCGTAAATATAACTTGATCCTAGTACGAAAGCGATTTCCTTCTGTACATTTGTGCGAAGTTTAATCTGGCAGCTTTATATTGCTCCCTCAACGTTTCCTAAGCCATCGATTTTCGGCTATATCTTACTTTCGTCGTTGAGACGATGACGACTGGTCGAACTGCTCACACTTAGCTCGAGGATATTCCTAATTTATGTGTTAGTCCTGAAAGGGTATCTATCACTGCAGTTTAGTATACAATTGTCTTGATCCTCCGTGGACGTCCAGGGCAACGACGGTGCTTGACCTGTCCTTCCTTCACCATCCTCTTCACCCAGACATGTATTATAGATTTTCTGTATGATAGAGTATCCACCTTGATAAAGCGCAAGAATGGGACATTAACCAAATTCCTTAAGCTGTGACGTTTCGAAAGTACGAAACGTACTGAAAAGGCAGAAGGAAATGAAGTGCGATACAAGGTGGAGAGCACAGCTTTCGCCTCATAAGTCAAATTCATTCCCCAATATGTGCTTTGAGAAAAGACGTAATAAATGTGTTCCTTGTGAGTATTGTTTACATTATCGCATAAATGTGTTTTGTCTATGAACGTCAAATGTAGTAATGACAATGACATCATTTTCAGTGATTAAAGATAAAATTTAGGTTCACATTGTGATGCAAGTCATGTTTGTAGCTGTTACTGCCGAATGCAGATGCTGGCTTGCAGTGGAGGAATGTAGGACATTGATGGACACTGTCAGGATGCGCCGTATTAAAACTCGGCCATGATCTTCAAGTATTTTATTATTCCCAGCTACAGTGCCACGTTACCCTCTGTATGCGTCACATGGCCCTGTGATGCCGCGGGCGCCACTCCGCTGTCTGCAAAACAGCTTGGCGTGGAAGGTCTACCTCAGCGACCCATACAACATACTGCAGCGTGCCGGCCGTGTACAGCCGCAGTGTTTTGACGTCAGGATGAGCCGGCATTCAACTCAGTGGCCCTCATCCCCAGGGCCTCAGCGCCACTCGCTGGGAGCCACAGGGCAGCCTGCTGCGTGCTTCTTGTCCGTCGTGGTTAAGATTGCGGGCGACAACAAGCACCTGTGATCTGACAGCCAAATCTGTGGTCCTCGCCTCGGGATGCCTCTGGCGTGTGTTGGGAGCCAACAAGACTGCCTGCGGTAGCAAGCCATCGAGTGGCCCACCGCTGGCTGGCCACGGACCCCACGTTGGCCTCAGAGGGTCGAACCAGCGACCTGCTGTAGACTGGAATGCTGGCGCCCCATCTGATGCTGCGTGTAGCCATTGGTGTGACATGCCCCACCATCCAGGAGAGTTGCCACACTTGAATCCTCCTCGTTAGAAAACCAGCATCTATTTTTACGTAGCTGTGCACCTCTGTTTTGCTAACACACCACTCTGAGTCACATACTCATAACATCTAAGATGCGCCAGAGGGCCCCTTCTGCCTATAACTTGCGCCATGCAAACTGCTGCGTTTACTCTTTTATGCTGTGACCTCCATTTTACTTAGCAACCGCTGGTCAGTGTAACTTACTGTCAACAGGCCTGCGCCTGGCTGTAACTTACGCGCTCAGAAATATTGCAACAAATCCAACTTTCCTATCTTAAACGGTGGTGCCACTACATGTTGCTCCGCCTATCGTATTTTAGTCAACTGTGTTACATCACATATTACAGCACAGAATTCTGTAACAGTGCTCCATACAGTAGTCGAATTGTTATCTGAGGATGAACTCAGCCTTCGTTTCTTAATCGTTTTGTATTTTTAGCAATACCATTCCCTCATATATTCAACTTGGTTTTAACAAACGATTTCTACAGCTATATGACCACAGCTTGTCATTCCTCTTAGGCAAACTATACTGAAATGCTATCAGACGAGTAGATCGACCTGGCCTAGGTTCTACTGACTCTTTTTTTTTTTTTTTTGTAATCCTTTCCCTATCTGGACAATAATCTTTTCTTACCCAGTAAATTTGTGAACGTTGGTGTTTAAGACGTCTAAGATTAAACAAAATTCCTTCACCTACGACAACGTTAAATTAAATCTTCTTAACAGTCCTAAATAGCAATGAAATGAAATGAAATGTCTTGTTGCTAGGCGGGTAGACCGGTCGCCAGCTGCAGGTCTCTTTAGTTGACGCCACTGCGACGGGTTGCGTGTCGATGAGGATGATATGATGATGAAGACCACACAACACCAAGCCCCGAGCGGTGAAAATTTCCGATCCAGCCGAAATTGAACCCAGGCCCCTCGCATGGGATTATGCTGCGCTGTCCACTCAGATTTGGAGGCCGACACTAAATAGTTGTTAGCGAAGCTATTACTAGCTGTATTTTTTATCATTTCGTTGGTTAGAAGGGAAGAAGCTTGCTGACCATAAAACTAATCTCCATGAATGAAAAGAAGGAACGAAACGAAACTTCTCATGTTGGGGGGTCATATGACTCTTATTTCAGTACGTGCAAAATCAAGTGAAGCGAACAATGAAGTCTAGAGTTTGAGCACCGTGCTTGTGTTGGTACAATGTTGCAGTACTTGAAGCCCGAAATGATGCAGAGCCAGTTTAGGTCAGAAATATACAGAACTGGAAGCCACGACACTATTGAATTTTTCAATTCTTGTGTATTGCTCACCCACGAAATTACTGTTGCAATATAGATATAGAGACAGTAAGTCACCTGCGAATTTTCCGCTGAGAAAGAGCAGGGGGTAAACAGTTTTCACTACATCAGTTTCCTGAAACAGTTATTCCACAGTGTTAGAATTTCTCGTTGGCGTATAAGTGTAATGGCTCCGAGTCTGATGTGAGTTTTGCAAGATTGAAATGTTTTTCTACGTTATTGAAGTCGGTACTGTTATTATGGTAATTCCGAAAAAATGTGGAACTGGACCACTGAGAAGAGTTTATTGCAACGGAAAACAGTTGGTCTTCTGCATTCTGTCTTCCTTGTACTACTTGTAATAGGTGACGTCGACAAATTCGTCTGGATACAATGATCGCGACATTTAACAGAAGACGTTTACATTCTATGGCTTTGAAAGTTTAGTTTACAGCCAGTTTTAACATTTTTAAGCGCCGATGCTAAGGTAAAGTAAATGAAGTAATGCATCACCATTTATGTTACAAGATAACTTCATAAGATAATGCAGTTTTAATGATTTATACGAATAATTGAAGATGTCCAATATGAATCTGAAAAGTATTCGCTAGACATGGAAAGTACTAAATAACGACTTGTTACGGGCCAGTTGTCACAGAAAGCTGCAACCATTTGCTGCGAACTAAATATCTATCTGGTTTTGGACAACTGCTTTCAAAAATAACCAGAAGCATTAAATGCTTCCTGCAAGTACGCGTGTACCAGAAGTGATGGTTTGGGGTGTCATTTTTTTTCACAGCAGGATTCATTTGGTTGTTATCCGCGGTAGCCTTACAGCACAACAGTACGTCGATGATGTTCTTCGCCATGTTTTGTTGCCTTCATGTCTGACCAACCTGGGCTTACATTCCAGAAGATAATGCCACCCACATACGGCGGTTAGTTCTACTGTTTGACTTCCTGCATGCCAAACCCTACCTTGGCCAGCAAGGTCGTCATATCTCTCGCCAACTGAGAATGTTTGGAGCATTATGGGCAGGACCCTCCAACCAGGTCAGGGTTTTTAAGTACTAATGCATCAAATGGACAGAATTTGGCAAGATACCCCTCAGGAGGTCATACAATAACTCTGTCAATCAGTGACAAGCCGAATAATCGCTTGCATCAGGGCCAGAGGTGAAGCAACTAGAAAATTACTAGCTTAATTTGTGAAGCTCCTTGTGTTCAATAAATGAACGAATATTTCTGAAATTCTAATTCCTTGTTTCTGTCCATGTACATCACATATACCGATTTACTACCATTTCGGATAACTTCTTTGAGGTGCGTCTGTTTTTTTTTCCTTAAATTGTCTGTCAAATGCAGATTGGTAAATGTGTCTTACAAATAGTGAATTCAGCAGTGAAATAGAGGTGATGTGTCATCTGCGACTAGTGACACATTATTCAGTACTTAATCATTCATCTGTGAAACGAGATCTCTGTAACCAAACGAACCAAAGAAAGTTTATTTAGGAACGTGTTACTCTCTAAGTAAGCTGTACACAAAATAATTCTATGGTTTCAACTATGAAAATAAAATTAAGAGGACTAGAGCTACCTGCGATCGTTATTCGTGCGCATCATTCGCAACTGGAAAGGTACCAGTGTGCGGTGGTAGTGTTTCACAGAATACCTTATGACACATTCTACAAGGTGGCTTGTGATATGTAGGTGTCCCAATAGCAGATATAACTTCGGCTTCACTGATTTGTCAGAAATATTAAAATTACGTGAAACATGAGCCACACCCACGATTACACGAGAACTAATTGGTACACTGCATATCAGCAGAAATTAACATCTTTACGACAGCAAAATCCGCGACGTAGACCGCACGCGCCTTCCCGGTTGAACGGCCAACCGCGGAGTACTCTTTACGCTAGATGCTAACAGTCCGCCATTAGCGGTTTATTTTACTTAGAACAGTTAGGTATGCTAATATCTAGGCTTAGCAGTTTGAAACGTTATTTTCGACAGGTACTACGAAGAGTAGTTATAGAGTTTTAATTTTAACCTCAAAAAATAAATTGGGAAATTTTTTGTCTGATTTTAGGTAAACGTGTGCAGTCCTGGTACGCATTAAAATCTCTGCACCATAGTAGCAGAAGACCGCTAGAGGAGACGAAAAATATATTAGAGCCCGCAGGTAAGCGAAGTGCCGTGTGGTAATTCGTCGACTTTACTCGGAAGAGAACAACGCTGTAACAATCAGTGCCGAGCTAGTGGAAATGCACGGAAAGAGAGCGCCGTAATATGACTGGGCGGTTTCGTGGTGCAGCTGTTTCCTCTGTGGTCAAAGAAATCTGAATTTCGAAGAACGGTGGGTCACATCATTTGTCTGCGAAATACCTAAACCGGCTATCTCAATCGAAATGGTTGTCCTAAAGGAGAAAATCAATCATGGATCAATTTGTAACATCTTGTACGGCATTTTGAACATTAGGAATGTTGTCGTTCGCATCCGGCACGTTTTCCGCAGAGTACTGTTACGGTTGCTGCTTCTTTGTGCTATCAGCTGCTGCCTCACCCACGTACTCTGCTGAGATGGCATGCGCGGATCTGTACTCTGTGGTCGAATGAAGAAACCATTGAACCGTTGCGTGGCATCTATTTTCAGAATGACGACAATGTGATTTTAGAGGCAGAATTATCCTGAACAGCTTCAATCCAGACTTCTGCAATGGAAGTCTCCAATAAGACATCCTCACTTGGGAAACGTGTTACATTCAAGGACGAATATTCAGAGAAGGCTAACACCACCAATTAGTTTCATGGCTTCAGCTTGATTCGTTTCGAAGTGATCGTCAAAAGCACCCCTCCTGATATGAGATGTTTGCTGTTCACCAATCTCACCACATCTGAAACAATAGTAAGAACCAACTCGGCAAATTGCGATTATGATTTCACATCAGCTATAGAGTATTTCGGAACGAATCAAAATTTGTGCCGGGCCGGTACTCGAACCCAGATTTCCCACTTGTCGCGAGCAGTGTTGCCTTGCGGTCTATGTGGATGTCACATGACACCGCTTCAAGGTCATCGCTGAATAGTTCATTCAGTTTTTATTATTTTTGTCGCTGTTACAGAGAGTCGTCAGCGTTTTGACTGAACACGCTGAGCAACCGCGCCGGCATCTCGGCTAGCCCAACACGCTTGCAGGAGCGGCTCAGCGGAGTGGACCAATGAGCTTGCGACAAGAGGGAAATCCAGGTTCGAGTCCAAATGTGGCACAAATTTTGATTTTTCGGAGGAGTTCTAAACTGATGTGAACCCATAATCGCAGTTTTGAGATCATTCTTAACCGAATGCGAATATTGATTGTCAATGCATCGGCCGTTGTGGCCGAGCGATTCTAGGCGCTTCAGTCTGGAACCGCGCGACCGCTACGGTCGCAGGTTCTAATCGTGCCTCGGGCATGGATGTGTGTGTGTCCTTAGGCTAGTTAGGTTTAAGTAGTTCTAGGGGACTGATGACCTCAGATGTTAAGTCCCATAGTGCTGAGAGCCATTTGAACCACTTGATTGTCAATGCACAGCCTCAGACACCGCACTGCACTGCAGTAGTTTTTTTTTAACTTTTAGATAACGTTGTTTAAAGATTTGACAGCGCTCTATTGCAATTTATTGCTCATTAACAACTGTGATTTCACGCACCCGTTCCGTGCACGCCGGCTGCAGCCGTATGGTGCGTTAGATTTGAAGCTGACCACCGTAAAGGCAAAATATGGTCATCATTTTTGAATAAATGATTATTACAGTCTTGACTGTTTCATTATTCGAAGAACACATTTTATTAGCTTTTCTTGGGGATTTAACCTGTTTTGATACCCATCTCACCACTGATTTATTGAAGGTGTAGCGTTGTATACTCGTGCAGCTCGCAGGGAGCACGTCGAACGAAGCGAAAAGAGGCAATCTCCTAAGTTGGCAAATACGGTGGTAGTGACGCCGTGTCGGGAAACAGCCGGCGGCTTCCGTTTCCGAGAAGGCCCCGCAGCAGCGGCAGGTAGCGGCTGGCCGCTCCGCTGGGGGCAGCTTCGGCTTCGGCCTCGGCTCGAGCCTCCGCCTCTGCCTCCGCCTCCAGCCTCCAGCCACCAGCCAGGGGCTCGATTGATCGCCGCCCCGCGCCGCCCCGCGCCGAGCACTGCAGTCCGCGGCCGGCGGCCGGCGGCCGGCGGCCGACGCTCGTGCCCCCTGCCCGCCGCAAAGTCACATCGCAGGTCATCGCTCGCCGTTTAATTACGGCAGCAGCCGTGCAAATGAATAGCGCCCCGCCCCCGCCCACGCCCCGCTCCCCTCTCTGGCTCTAATCTGCCGGACAGCCTGCATCCGTCCGGTAATTAACTTGGCCGACGCCGCTTGCGGTCCCGTCGACACCTGCAAGAGTCCAAAGCCGCTCGGTGGTCTGTCTAGCCAGGCCGCCGATGCTTGCACCGACGTGCCGTTGTGGCAGGAAAAAGCGAGGACTTCAGAGGTCCGCTAACTTCTCCCATACAGTACGAAACTGGTGATCGCTTGACGTCTCAGAATGTGTTGCATCAACTGATCATTTCTTTCAGTCGTACCGCAAATTTCTTTTCTCTCGAACTCTCTTCAGTACTTCCTCATTAATTGCATGAACTACAAATCTAATCTTCAGCACTCTTCTGTAGTACTATAGCACAGAAGCTTTTACTCTCTTCTTGTGGAAACTGTTTATCGCCTACGTTTCACTTCCATACGTTGACACAATCCAGCAAAGTACCCCCTGAAAAGACTTCCTAGTACTTAAATCCATATTTGGTTTTACCAAATTTCTCTTCTTCAGAAACATGTACACTACTGACCTTTAAAATTGCTACACCAAGAAGAAATGTGGGTGGTAAACGGCTATTCATTGGACAAATATATTATACTAGAACTGACATGTGATTACAATTTCACGCAATTTCGGTGCATAGATCCTGAGAAATCAGTACCCAGGACAACCACCTCTGGCCGTAATAACGGCTTTGATACGCCTAGGCATTGAGTCAAACAGAGCTTGGATGGCGTGTACAGGTACAGCTGCCCATGCAGCTTTGACACGAAACCACAGTTCATCAAGAGTAGTGACTGGAGTATTGCGACGAGCCAGTTGCTCGGCCATCATTGAGCAGACGTTTTCAATTGGTGAGAGATCTGGAGAATGTGCTGGCCAAGACAGCAGTCGAACATTTTCTGTATCCAGAAAGTCCCGTACAGGACCTGCAACATGCGGTCGTGCGTTATCCTGATGAAATGTAGGGTTTCGCAGGATCGAATGAAGGGTAGAGCCATGGGTCGTAACACATCTGAAATGTAACGTCAACTGTTCAAAGTGCCGTCAATGCGAACAATAGGTGACCGAGACGTGTAACCAATGGCACCCCATACCATCACGCCGGGTGATACGGCAGTATGGCAATGACGAATACACGCTTCCAATGTGCGTTCCCCGCGAAGTCGCCAAACACGGATGCGACCATCATGATGCTGTAAACAGAACCTGGATTCATCCGAAAAAATGACATTTTGCCATTCGTGCACCCAGGTTCGTCTTTGAGTACACCATCGCAGGCACTCCTGTCTGTGATGCAGCGACAAGGGTAACCGCAGCCATGGTCTCAGAGCTGATAGTCCATGCTGCTGCAAACGTCGACGAAGTGTTCGTGCAGATGGTTGTTGTCTTGCAAACATCCCCATCTGTTGACACAGGGATCGAGACGTGGCTGCACGATCCGATGCCTATCATCTCGACTGCTAGTGATACGAGGCCGTTGGTATCCAGCACGGCGTTCCGTATTACCCTCCTGAACCCACCGATTCCATATTCTGCTAACAGTCATTGGCTCTCGACCAACGCGAGCAGCAATGTCACGATACGATAAACCGCAATCGCGATAGGCCACAATCCGACCTTTATCAAAGTTGGAAACGTGATGGTACGCATTTCTCGTCCTTACACGAGGCATCACAACAACGTTTCACCAGGCAACACCGCTCAACTGCTGTTTGTGTATGAGAAATGGGTTGGAAACGTTCCTTATGTCAGCACGTTGTAGGTGTCGCCACCGGCGGCAACCTTGTGTGAATGCTCTGAAAAGCTAATCATTTGCATATCACAGCATCTTCTTCCTGTTGGTTAAATTTCGCGTCTGTAGCACGCCATCTTCGTGGTGTAGCAATTTTAATGGCCAGTGGTGTATCTTGCCGTTGCCAGTCTACATTTCACGAGATCCTCTTTTCTTCGGCCATCAAAATTACACTCCTGGAAATGGAAAAAAGAACACATTGACACCGGTGTGTCAGACCCACCATACTTGCTCCGGACACTGCGAGAGGGCTGTACAAGCAATGATCACGCGCACGGCACAGCGGACACACCAGGAACCGCGGTGTTGGCCGTCGAATGGCGCTAGCTGCGCAGCATTTGTGCACCGCCGCCGTCAGTGTCAGCCAGTTTTCCGTGGCATACGGAGCTCCATCGCAGTCTTTACACTGGTAGCATGCCGCGACAGCGTGGACGTGAACCGTATGTGCAGTTGACGGACTTTGAGCGAGGGCGTATAGTGGGCATGCGGGAGGCCGGGTGGACGTACCGCCGAATTGCTCAACACGTGGGGCGTGAGGTCTCCACAGTACATCGATGTTGTCGCCAGTGGTCGGCGGAAGGTGCACGTGCCCGTCGACCTGGGACCGGACCGCAGCGACGCACGGATGCACGCCAAGACCGTAGGATCCTACGCAGTGCCGTAGGGGACCGCACCGCCACTTCCCAGCAAATTAGGGACACTGTTGCTCCTGGGGTATCGGCGAGGACCATTCGCAACCGTCTCCATGAAGCTGGGCTACGGTCCCGCACACCGTTAGGCCGTCTTCCGCTCACGCCCCAACATCGTGCAGCCCACCTCCAGTGGTGTCGCGACAGGTGTGAATGGAGGGACGAATGGAGACGTGTCGTCTTCAGCGATGAGAGTCGCTTCTGCCTTGGTGCCAATGATGGTCATATGCGTGTTTGGCGCCGTGCAGGTGAGCGCCACAATCAGGACTGCATACGACCGAGGCACACAGGGCCAACACCCGGCATCATGGTGTGGGGAGCGATCTCCTACACTGGCCGTACACCACTGGTGATCGTCGAGGGGACACTGAATAGTGCACGGTACATCCAAACCGTCATCGAACCCATCGTTCTACCATTCCTAGACCGGCAAGGGAACTTGCTGTTCCAACAGGACAATGCACATCCGCATGTATCCCGTGCCACCCAACGTGCTCTAGAAGGTGTAAGTCAACTACCCTGGCCAGCAAGGTCTCCGGATCTGTCCCCCATTGAGCATGTTTGGGACTGGATGAAGCGTCGTCTCACGCGGTCTGCACGTCCAGCACGAACGCTGGTCCAACTGAGGCGCCAGGTGGAAATGGCATGGCAAGCCGTTCCACAGGACTACATCCAGCATCTCTACGATCGTCTCCATGGGAGAATAGCAGCCTGCATTGCTGCGAAAGGTGGATATACACTGTACTAGTGCCGACATTGTGCATGCTCTGTTGCCTGTGTCTATGTGCCTGTGGTTCTGTCAGTGTGATCATGTGATGTATCTGACCCCAGGAATGTGTCAATAAAGTTTCCCCTTCCTGGGACAATGAATTCACGGTGTTCTTATTTCAATTTCCAGGAGTGTATTTTACTGCCCAAAAATTTCTCTATTACTTTAAGTTTCTCGTTTCGTAATATCATTCCATTGGAATCACCTGGTTTAATTCGACTGCATTCCATTATCCTTGGTTTGTTTGTGTTGATATTCATGTAATATCCATCTTTGAAACCACTACTGCCCTGTGTTTGCTACGCCACAATTCCGAACTCGTCGTCAGACTATTGTTTTTCAATCAAATGAAACTATATCGTTCCAGAGACCTTTTCAAGTCCCAAACATCTGTGATGTATATACGCAGAGTGAAGTGACGAATGAAAATTTGTACTGTGGCTGGGATTCGAGGCCGGGTCTGCTGCACAGTAGGCAGATACGCTGATCACTGTGCGTAGTGGTCAGCGTGTCTGCTTAGGGAGCAGGCGACCTGGGTTTCTTCTACCTGAAATTTAATTCATACCCCTGATTTTTCTTTTGTTTCCTTCAGTGCTTGCTCAGTGTACAAATTGAACATCATCGGGGATAGGCTACAACTCTGTGTCATTCCTTTCTCAATCACTGCTTCCCTTTCATGCCCCTCTACTCTTTTATCTGTCGTATGTTTACTGTAAACGTTGTGCATAGCCTTTCGCTTCCTGTGTTTTACTCCTGTTACCTTCAGAATTTCAAAGAGAGTATTCCACTCAACATTGTCAAAAGTCTTCTCTGTTCCAAGAAATGCTATATACGTTTTTCTATCTTTCCTTAATCTACCATCTAAAATTACGAGTAAGGACAGTTTTGCCTCGCATGTTCCCGTATTTCCCCCGAATCCAAACTAATCTTTCCCGAGGTCGAATTCTTCGGTGAAGGATTTGTGTTAGTATTTTTCAATCACGCATTATTAAACTTGTAGTTCGGTACTACTCACACCCGTGAGCTGCTGTTTTTTTTTACTAGAATTGGAATTATTACTTTCTTCTTGAAGTCTGAGTTACATCACCTGTCTAACACATCTTTCACACCACATGGAGTAGTTCTGTCGTGGCTGGCTCCCCCAATGCTGTCTCATTTATTTCAGGACCCCTGTTTCGACTTAGCTCTTTCAGAGCTTTTGTCAAATTCTTCTGGCAGTTTTATATGTGCTATCTCATCATCATCCCCTTCCCTCTTCGTGCCGGACGAAATATTATACAGTCCCATAAAAGAGAAAACTGGAGTTTTCAGAGCGCTGTATATGATGTAGAAATCGTACCAGATGCTCATGCGTCCCTTCAGTGCTGAAGTAATTCGTGGCACTCTGCCACCCGGTTTTACGGAGTCAGCGAACAACGATGGCTGGATCCGGAGACATGACTGGGTAAGTGTAAGAAGCTACTATATCTGCACGTGCCCATGATCACACCGTGAAAGAAACTGCCTGATATACTGGTGAATCAAAGCCAACAGTCCAACACACAACAGTGCAACAAACCGGAAGACGTATTGTATACGAGTGTTTTTTGTCCTGTCAATGGCAGTTAGTTTTAAGTTCGACAGGGACTGTTGTTGCCAGTAAATGAAATTTCTGAATATATATTGCGTTGGAGCCTGCAAGGAATTGACATTTGGAGTACATTGCTCAGAACAACACAGGCAGCCGCTCATCATCAACGGCCCAGACAACAGATATACCAGAGTAGCCACCTGAAGGCGTGTCTAGTGTTGACGGATGAGCCCCGATTATACCACTTTTCTAAAGATGCAAGGCGTCGTAGACACCTAGGGTCAATGAGACGTTTAACACGCGGCTGGGGCAGAGTGTGGTTGAGGCTGGAGGTGGTTTTGTGATTTTTGAGGGTGTTTTTCACACCATGGCTTGGGACCATTCATTCAGTTCACCGTAAAAATGAACCGGTATCTACATTCTCGTTGGCCAAGTATAGGCGTTTTTTTACACGGTGAGAGCTCTGTGGGCACTTCCGTCAGCGTTCCCCGGCCCTGCGTGGATACGTTTTCGGTTTGACAAAAACACAGGCACCTTAACGCTAGTCTACTGGCTCGCTAAATCACGTGAGCATAATGCCATAGAAAATGTCTCCGATTATTTGTAACAACGGGTGAAACGTAGCTGTCAACATCTCAACAGGTTGGTATCTCTACAGGATCCACTCACCAATGAGAGGTTTCAGGTGGGTATGGCGTAACTGAAGAAACTTCTGGACTCTATTCCTTGCTGAATCGAATGCACTGTGAAGCTGCCACACACACTCCAGTTGAATGATCAACACTTAAGACAGCGAAAGAAGTCAGGCAACAGTCCACTAACAGCACTACACCATCTACAACAGTCCGTAGCGACTAGATGGTTTAAGGAAGTGACTAACGTTTTGCCTAAAGAGCTTATTCAAAACTGTTAAGCTATGGCTGAGTCATAGTTGTTTTTCCTGATAAACAACTCCAATTATCGCTGCCATTTCACATATTCACAAACAAAATTCATAACTGTGTTTAGTTTTCTAGGACGCCTTCGGGAAGGGAAACAATCAAGGAATGCAGATCGTCCTTTGGCATAACTTCCTGCTTAAGAAAATCCCGGCAGAGGATTGTAGTTCTGGCATTAGTCGAGACTTGAGTGTATCGTTGCTTTTAATTTCCGTACAGTTATCTTGAAAAGCTATGAATAAAATGCTTATGGACTTCCGACCGCGTACAAACTAAGTGGACATGTGTTTTCCGTGTTTAGCCACTTACGTGCGGTATGAGATTTTATAAAAAAACATTGAAAAATCCTGAAGAGCCATAATAATTCGTCACATTGTATTTTACGATGAAGATAACTGCATGGTAGGTTAAAAGAAATATAGCAGGACACAATGTATTAGTTTTCACTGAGAACATTTATTCTTAAATTGGCATAGTATAAATAGGAAAGGGGAGCATTCTAGCCCAAATGCTGGTAGATGCCTGAGTATTGGACAACTCATCAGAACACGTAAAATAATAGAACTTCGTTCATCGTGATCAATTATGTGGAATGTAAAGAGAGAGGAAGGAAACGTATAGACTCATGCTCTCCAACTACCGTCACACCTGAAGATAAAGTTCTGAGAGAAATTAACTATCATGATAAGGATGCCATTACGGTAAAGAGGTTTATACTGACTGAACAGCTGAAACAAGTATAAGTTACGGGAATTCGCGTCCACGATGCCGTTCATGAAAGGGACACGCGTGGGTGAATAAATTTCTCAACGGCCTACACCTTGATGAAAAAGATGAAAATCAGGAAACTACGGAGTAAAGAATACAAAATTACGGAAGTTTAACTGAATCATGAGGAAATTACGAACAGACTAGGAAAGCTGAAGGTCTCTCTGTTTCATGCAACATGAAGTCTCAACAAACAAAAGAGGGTACTACGGTCACAAAAAATTATGAAAATATAGGTGCTCAAACAACACGTTAGAGACTGGTCATTTAATCTAATTGGATGACACACTGAAATACAGAAGTTAGAGCTGATAGCTCACTGAACGAAGAACACATGGAAATAGTTGGAATAAAGTACACTCGGAAATCGATACAGAACAGGTACATCTAATCACACATAAGCTGAGGCAGGAACAGACACACAAATGAGAATAGCAGCAAACACTAGCGCACGACACAATTACTCTCACATTCAGACAAGGAAAAGATCGCCGTAGCTTGGCCTAATCATCATGCAGTGGCGAACATTCAACACGAAACTGTTTCAGAGGAATAAAGCAAACTTAGACTACCGAATAAATTGAAACCCCTGACATTAAAGAAGCATTATGTTATTAATCGAACACTTTCTGGAAACGCTTCAGTTAGGCTGAAAAACGTACATATTCAAAACGGTTTTAAAGCTACTAGGTCGCGCTTAAGAAGTACAAATCGAACTCATCGTCAGCAAGCAGTAGAGTCTGAACCGGTCTCGCTAACTCTCTAACGATAGCACCCAGGGAACCACTTAGGTGAAACGGAAATACCGGATGGGTCGTTTCTGCCAACAACACAACCGACAAACAAGACACGGACAGTAGGGATAGACCTCTTTGTACCGCGACACGAAGCCACAGTAATAAAGCCAATCTCTTTTCGTGCTCTTCGACGGTGGCCTGACTGGGATTTTTACTTAAGAAACCTTTATTTATTTTCTAATATTTATAGCCATTGTTACTGAAAATTTGAGAATGTGACTCAGTTTATGTGTCAGGTTATCGGTATCTCATATCGTTATTGTACGCTGCACCAACGTTTGTATTATAGTGCGCTTCAGTACCAGGTATTGATGGCCGATGGTAATTATGGCTGACAGCACAGATCGGTGTGCGTAGGTACTCTCTAGACGCTGTTTACGAGACATCCATTGCGTCTGCGGCGGGCAAGAACATCGAGGACAGTAAGGCCTCGTTCTTTTCTGCTTCTATAGTATATCAGTTGGAGGGCGTTACGATGGTAAACCTGTTAGCTCCAGCTATTGCAAACCGATTCATAGAGAGGTTCATGAATATTTTCTTACAAACGACCCCAATCAAAACAAATTTTTTCCTTAGATACACTGACGACGGGTTCGTCATTTTGCCCCACTACGTGAAAATCTTGACGAGTTAGTGGAACATTTCAGTGGCATTAACAGTCACATCCAGTTCACTACGAAAGTAGAAAAAGACGATATGATGCCCTTCCTCCACGTCTCGCCTGGGCCACAACATCTACAGAAAACATACGCACACCGATCTGTACTTGCCCATTATCAGCCATCACAACCCGTCATAGAATCACAGTGTGTTGGAAACGTTACTACATCGTACATGACCGATGACATATGCCAATAACCTGGTCGAAGAGAGCTGTTCAATTGTACAGGATCTTCACGAACAACGGCTACAACGATCAAATAAATAAAATGGTCTCAAATAAAAATCGGAATGAGAGCACCGACGAAGAGCATAAAAAGCAATTTGTTTTTCTGCCGTTGTTTGGGCCCGTATAGGGTAAGACAAGTCACCTGCTTGAAAGACACAAAATCAAGTCGATATCTAGGCCTCCGTCAAACATCCAGCACATAGACCAGTAAAAGGTGCGGCAGGCCTCAGAGCACCTGGAGTCTACAAAATGCCACACAAACGTAACTACTCCTACGTCGGAGGAACAGTGAGTATCGTAGAACAACGATGGAGCTGAGAGGTTTTATCGCCGACAGTACAATGAAAGGCGGCTTTTGCTGAACACGCTCTATGAAATCGTCTCCGGATCAAATTAACGAAACCTTTGTCGTGGCTCTCTCTATCGGCTTCAGGGACACTATAATTATAGAAGAGATCGAAATAAAAATCACTGTAAACACCATAAATAGAGACTGCACCCTACAGCATAGTTCGGCTTGGGGTACATCGATCGCAAAGCTGCAAACGCATCAGACACCGAGTCAACGTATCCCCTTGTTAGGCGACAACATGAGCACCAGTGACGTCACAGCCGGCACCTAGAGTGTATGAGAACTTACAACCAGCCCACAGGCAATCATTCCACTTGAAAATGTCCGAGAAGTATTTGGTCGAAAGCTTGTGGTATATTAGCCCCGCTGGAAACCCGAGAAAATTTTGGTCATGGCACAGTCGTGAAATTCTGCATTCTTATAAATACGGTAAAGGCATTGCTGAGCCTTCGGAGGGTTAGATTTCTGTTCCTACGTATTTAATAACTTTTAATTTCGACTTCGGGAAGACGCAACATTTGAACCTATGTTCCGCACTTAGTTACAGGTGTTAAAATATTGTCAGGTGAATATTTCCTTAAGAACCACTTACGGGTAGCTGTCGTAAGCAGTAATATTAATCCTGTAAGTTAGATAAATCCTTCATCCCTTGACAAGTGTTCACAGTAACGCCGACACTCCATACTATACTGGATAAACTTTGCCAGAGATCGTTTATTATTCCCTTACTACAGAGAATGACTGTGCTGATTGTTTTGAAGCGTAATTCCGTATCTGTATTGCTGCAACTCGATCGAATACTAACCTAAGGCGGCAAAATTCGTAGCCCCGCTCATGGTATACATCGATGAGACAATACATGTTTACTACCTGCTTAATAACTTGTCGTTCCGTCTTTGGACAGAAATACATCGCTGATTCTGCGTATCAGGGATCCGACAGTTTGTTGATAGTTTTTTGGAGGTACGTAGCATTAGATTTCTATGCACAGCTAATATAATTCGCATAAATAACGGGCCCCTAATTTGCATATGTGGTGATGGCGCCAGATAGCGACCCAGATGGGTTCCATTAGATATACATCAGGCGAATTTGGTCACCGAGATATCACCGTGAGTTCACTATAATGATGCTCAAACCACTGTGGCGTGGTTCTGGCTCCGTGACAAGGACAATTATACTGCTGAAAGATGACATCGTCGTCAGGGAAGACATCAAGGGTGAAGGCGTACTTGTGGTTCGCAGCTGTCAGCATGTCTTCGATTTCTTCAGCAGGTCCCATGGAAGCGCAGGAAAATGTCTCCCATAGCATAACACTACTCCTACCAGCCTGTGTCCGTGGCAATCTGCTCGTTTCGAGCCATCATTCACCTCGATGACGGTGTTTGTGGACACAACCATCGACATAGAGCAGCAAAAATGCGATTCCACTGATCAACGGCCCAGTCCCGATTGTCTCGTTCTCATTGCAATCGTAACTATGACGTTGTGTCAACATGAATACCTAGGGGTGGTCTGCTGCGGAGCTCCATGGTCAACAATGTACGATAAACGATGTGCTCCGAAAACACTTGTGCATGCATCAGCATTGTGCTCTGTAGGTAGAGATGCCGCAAATCACCATTTATCCTACTTTACAGAGCTGACAAGCCTCCAAACCCCACAGTCTGTGAGTGTCGTGAACGTCCAGCCATTTAGCGCCTAGTGGTAGTTTCACTGTCCTTCTACCTCTTTCCGTAGATGTTCAAGACAGCAGCACGTGAACATTCGACCAGCTTCGCCGTTTTCGAGATACACGTTCACAGGCTCTTCGTAAAAAATAATATACCCTTTGTCAAAGTCATTTATCTCATTGGATTTCCCCTTTTGCAGCCCATATCTTCGCTAGGATGATCCTCCGGTCCTGTCTGCCCCCCTTACATACTCCTGTTACCCTGTCAAGTGCCCTCAACGACACCTGGCGCCATCCAGCGTCGTGCACTTCTGTTTGGTTTGTCACGTGTATTCACAATGACAAACTTCTTCCTGTCTCAGCTACAGCTACATCCACATCTTCATACAATACACTGCTTTTATCAAATAATCTAATAATTTAGAGAACAGGATTATTATTTTCCTCGAGATAGTGTGTACCTTGATTCGCTACCTAGTCACTGAAAACATTGCTGAACTCTCTGAGCACCCCACAGTACTGAACCTATATGTTAATTTTGTAAGAGTGAGTATTTACCAAATTCAGATTATCTGGATACCAACTGAAAATTAATATATAACTTCCCACCCCATTAAGTACCTTGATTCGCTACCTAGTCACTGAAAACATTGCTGAACTCTCTGAGCACCCCACAGTACTGAACCTATATGTTAATTTTGTAAGAGTGAGTATTTACCAAATTCAGATTATCTGGATACCAACTGAAAATTAATATATAACTTCCCACCCCATTACGTCTTGAACATTATCCGAAAATCCGCTAGATATTTACCATGTATTTCCGCTTGAGACCTACAAAGAATCAGTAGTTGCACTGCAGATGAATCCTATAAAACACCTTCCGGAGACTCTTCACGTGGAACTCTTCGCTTGGGACATTAGGTGGATAATCAAGCGAATGAAGTATGTACGGTATGTGGGTTTACTTGTATGTCATTTGTGTTACTATGGAGAATCTCACAGCCACTAAATACTGTCTGCTTAATGTTCCTCCTCCCTCTCCCTCTCTCTCCTCCCCCCTCTCTCCCCCGCCCCCCTCCTCTCTCTCTCTCTCTCTCCCTCTCTCTCTCTCTCTCTCTGTTTATGGAAAAAGCTTACCTGTAAGATTTGAAGCTCTTATTCAAGACTGTATACAACTTTCACCTGCTTCAGAGCTGTTCGTTGTGCGTAATAAATGGAATCTATATCAATTATATGCAGTCAGTCAATACAACGACTCGTGAGCCTTCAGTGATTCTTCACCATTGTATCACTAACGAACAATAACAAACGACATCTCTTGTGCCGGAAGACTATTTCCCCGAAAAGTCGATCATTTTACAGAGAATTACGGTTAACGTTTTCACACATCTGAAAAGGTTGTTGTGAAAGCGACTTTTTACCAACGAAGACACATCTAAATCAATACATGGAACTTACAGCCGACTTTGGTCTGGAACTGGCTAGTGAGATTCCGCCTATGAAACAGAAAAAGGCAGAGGAGGATTGGTGGTTCAAATGGCTCTGAGCACTATGGGACTCAACTTCTGAGGTCATTAGTCCCCTAGAACTTAGAACTAGTTAAACCCAACTAACCTAAGGACATCACACACATCCATGCCCGAGGCAGGATTCGAACCTGCGACCGTAGCGGTCTCGCGGTTCCAGACTGCAGCGCCTAGAACCTCACGGTCACTTCGGCCGGCAGGGAGGATTGGTGGTCTTTATGATGGTGTCCCATAAGCGTATAAACATCGGGTGGGCCGGGGGGAGGGGGAGGAATCGTAATTACGTCAGGTTCTCTGCCACACAGTTTCCAATTATTATCTGCCCGTTGAAGAGTGTGCCTAACCATCACTTCATCTAACGTAGTTAACGATAACGTCACTCTGAACTCAAACTCATTCTCGCTGAGAATTCTAAACTAAGAGGAGGAGGATATTAGTGTTTAACGTCCCGTCGACAACGAGGTCATTAGAGACGGAGCGCGAGCTCGGGTGAGGGGAGGATGGGGAAGGGAATCGGCCGTGCCCTTTCAAAGGAATCATCCCGGCATTTGCCTGAAGCGATTTAGGGAAATCACGGAAAACCTAAATCAGGATCTAAACTAAGACCTTTGCTGTCTTCCGAGGTGAGACTACCTCACTTGTGAATCCTGTACTCAACAGTGTCCTCTCTTTCTTATTGGCGTAGTCTCTAGCTCCACCTAGCCCACGTTTCAAGTAGATGCTGCCCTTTCTCACCAAATACACTCCGATGACATTTTATTTGATACTGTGGATTATTCCGAAATGAGTCTCGTGCCAGATTCATTTGCTTTTCTCTCCTAATAATTCCCACTGTGTATCTCTCCAGTGCTAAATGCAGAATCAATTTTTTTGTGATGGAAATTCATGTCTCTACCAAAAATGAGGTGTAATAAGTATTTCAGATTGAAGGAAATCTTAGTTTTGAAAAATACATCTAGTTTATCAGAAGCCCACCTCACCTTTATTATTTGGGTATTTCGTTTAGTGTCCATGCAGCACTTCCCTTTAGGTAATACACATTCAAAGATTCATTAACTCGATATGTGAATTCATTGTTACTTCTTTCTGTTTTCTATAAGATATGTTGAATATTTGTTTTTTCTGATATACCGATTCAGATTCATACATATAATTAAATTCTTCCATTACTTGTTTCAGATATCTGCTCTAGAGACTAACAGAGCAGCGGCATCAGGAAAAGAGATATGATTCAGGTATGTTGTATTAAGATATAGTCCTTCCTATTTTCAGTTTAATTTTATAAAAACTTCCTCTAGGGCTTCCGAGAATAGGAATGGTGATATGAAGGCTCTTTATCTCATTCGTCTTTTAATTCTAAATTTATCACTAGTCTGAAAAGTGCAGTAAGGATATAGCACTAATTTTGTAGAGGATGAGCCCCAAATCCTCGACAAATCTTCGGAGCTTCTCGGAATTAGTCTCTGGTTATGTTGTTGTAATGGATCCATACTCTCCAGTTACTCGCTACAGACTACCTTGATTTCTATTGATTTATCTTGTTATGTACACTGCACTGAAAATATTCTCACAAAAGTGCAAGTTTCGATGGAACACGCTTTTTGTAACGTTTTTAAGCAATTTTTTCATTCAGTCATACTTGCTCTAGACGACATTAATGCCTATTTTACTCTTTACGCTAAAGATTGCAATTAGGACTGCTCGGTTCTTTGTCTGGTCAACTCTACGTCAACACTGATACCCATCAATATAGTTAGGTTGCGAAATGTGCACTTTGAGTACGGCTTCCCTGAATGCAATGATGGAGCGGCACAACTGCTTTGTTCTGAGCTGTTTCCCCAACGATTGCAACCATATTACAGTACATCTAGTTGAACATCTTAGTGATTGCAAGTTGATGGCTTTTTTCACTATTGTCGAAATATTTTCATGAAAGGAAACAGAATACATCAGAGTTCCACTATTAATCTGTAATGAGGCATCGGAGACCACGGGTCCCTCCATCAAAACACCAAGAAAGTATTCCTCAAGGGCCTCCGAAACATCCTCGATGAAGCTGGGTTTTACGTTTTATGTTCGTCAGCGTAATTGTATAGACTTAATTAACGCCCATTTTCCCAGGAGCTCTTATTATAAAAATTTAGTAAAGTACTCTCTCGATCTCTAATTGGTAAATCATATTCACTGCTCCGTCATATACTAAGATGAATGGTCCAATTGTGTATTTACTACGAGACTTATCATAAACCACTTCTGGATCTAAATGCATTTTCTTTTGTGTGGAAGGTGATAACTGTAGTGAGTGTATTGTAAGTTACAGAGAGAGAGGTCTGATGGTTCCACAACTTCTTTAAATGGCTTGTGAAGTGCAACATCTACAACGTAGTTCCTATTTTGGGGACTCTTATTTTCTCAGACATTCTGTGCATATAACGCGGCAAATGTCTTAGTGCTTAAGCACTATAATACTTTCTGGTTATAGAGCTGAAGATAAAGACAGCGAGAAACTCAAAACTGCCAATCTGCCAACTTATTTATGCTGATGGCTATAAATTAATTACGGCGAGTATGATTTATTTGTGATTAACACGTTCTTTGCACAAGCATTCATTAAGAAATGACTTTTACAGTATAATGTACGTTTAGAACGTGTGAAGCCATATTTATGTAAAAAATTCAAAAGCAGTTATCATCAACGGATTATATTTTTCATACAGTTTTAAATATAATGTCATTCACATATAGTTTCTCCAATTCCAAGCGCTGTAGACGTTTAATAACAAGGAAACGCAGTGTGACACTATGGTAAAAATATGCTGACCCGTTTCTCAGGTAACTTATGGAAACGATGTCAGACCTTATTCCAGGCTTAGTAGTTTCCAACCAGCATGTAATCACTTAACAGCTAAAAAATAGTATATTGTTACGAAGATGTGCGTTCGATTGATTAATTTGTTCTATTTAAGCATAACACAATCATAAAAACATTTAGTTGTCTAAAAACTTTCGAGCGGTCAGTGGCAATCATGAGACTAAAACCATAAAAATGCATGTTTCAGCCGGAGACGTAACTTTCCTGCTGCACGGTCAACAGACACTGATGAGCCAACTACCGGCACGGCAGCTATTCTGCGTGTCATACCAAGTCTGTGGTAGGTTTCGATAATTATGTGGCACCATATGTATACTCACAGATCACACAATCCCCATAAATTACGTGCCGTACTTTTCTGTGGTCGTAGCTGGCGCCCGATAGCGTTCCATCGGACTCAGATAAGGCGAATTTACAGTAGTGTACGCGGGGTGACTCCTATCCTCCTCGGTAGCAGGACTCTCGACTTGTAGCACGCGACACGTGTCCTGCTGGGGTATTCCGGCTCTATCAAGGAAGACGTGAAGCATGAAGGGATTCAATTGTTCTGCAGCTGATTACTACCACAGGCCGCGTTGAAACCCAGGTGAATGTCCCCCCAGCATACTGCAGCCACCACCATGCGTCGTCTGTGGCTCGGTGCATAGAGGAACATACAGGAGTATTCCATCGTGGAACCTCATACTCAACTATGTGCACTGAACCGTGTGCCCTGAAAGTCTTTTGACTGCAAAAACATCGGTGTATGGCAGGTGTACAAAGTGATTGCTGTAAAGAGACAGAAAGGTGGCAAGTCCTTTGATCTCACCTCTCTTACACTCTAATTATTCAGGTCATGAACACGTCTGCAATTAGGGTACTTGTATCGAGTTCTGATGACACAGTGATCGATATAATGTTTATTAAGAAGGGTTTTCAGTGGTCGAATAATACGGTATTAGTAATAAGAGGTGACGGAAATGCGTTTATGTTTTGGTGGACAGTATGTCTATAGCTACGCGAAGGAAAGATCGCTGCTTGTGGGTGACGAAAGAGGCCGCTTTATTGCCGTCACTTTGTGGAACAAGAAGAGACGCGGACTTAGGCTATGTCGGCTGGGCCTCTGGGCCCCGGCTGGCGCTTTCACACAGTGGAACTCACGCTGGTGGACACAGGCCGAGCTGCGTGGGTCCCCTAGCTTCAGACCGAGCGAGGTGGTGCAGTGGTTAACACACTGGACTCCCATTAGCGAGCTCGCGTTTCAAACCCGCGTCTAGCCATCCACATTTAGATTTTCCGTCATCGCTCCAGGCAAATGCCGCGATGGTTTCTTTCAAAGGGCACGGCCGATTTATTTCGCCTTTCTTGACGCAATCTTAGCTTCTGCTCCGCCCCTAATGACCTCGATGTCGACGGGACGTTACACCGAATCTCAGTTCCTTCCTTTTCCCCTAGCCTCAGCTAACATTAGGGAGAAAGGAGCTTTTAGCAGATCGCACTGCATTGTCCCAGAACCTCTACATTGAATAGCGGCGGGTTGACGCCTTCATAATTGTTCCTGAGCAGGGAAAGAGCATACTTCTGAATCTACAGGTACCCACTTGATGTTACCTGTGGTCCTTCCTTCCGAGATCTGTATCTGCTAGCAACGCAAAAAGAAAAAGAAAAATAAAAAAAATCACCACGGTATTTAAAATAAGCCGACAGTGACACTGTCGCCGGGATAGCGTTTTTTACAGTCACGCAGGCACCCTCACCAAGCTACTTACCGCAGATGCGAAGAAACAGTTTCTTGATTCGGACGCCGACTGTGACGTCAGAGGACGTGTCCGTGAGCTCCTATTTCACGTCACGTATAACGTTAGGATTCTATCATGACAATTTGTCTGTCTTCTGGAGGGAGGCTGTGGGGAGAACGAAGATTTTTGTTGACGGCGTGTGGAAGCGCTGACGCATTATAATTCGTATGTTTTAATGTTTCTTTTGGGAGTACTCCACATGGAGTATTTTTGGAAAATCATAGTGAAGAGATGGAGAGGACATTCGAGAAGAGGGCACGATATGAGTAAAATTCCGGACTAGGCTGCGGAAGGTGTTGGATCGAGTTGTCGGCCAAGGGCCACGGTAGGTATCAGAGAAAGGATTTGGGACTTGGACGCAGAGAACAAGCCGGAGGTCCACTCTTCGAGGCGACACAGAGAGGCATTGGTCGCCGCTTTGCTGACTCCAAATGGTACATGGCGAGCATTCCGCAATTCCGGAACAGCAGGAATTTTGAAACTCAATTTTCAATATCCACGACGAGTGCTTTCAAACAGCATCAGTCGCCGTCCAATTTGCTTTGCGTAGTAGCTTGCAGCTTTGCAGATCACAGTCATTATCAGTGAATTACTTTCAGTCAGATCGCGTTATCATAGTTAACGTCAGAGTACGAGTTAATTTTCCACCCACTCCCCAATTCCGTCAACCATACTTCAGTACACAATTCATTCCACTATACAAGAACTTGTATATAATCGATGTTGTGTATACCAGTTTATGTCCAATGTCATTCCCTGTTGCTGTATTTAATTTACAGTTACTGAAAATGTCATCTGTTATTTCAGAAGATACTTTTACGTTATGCATTTATCGTTTCATTCATTTGTGTGGGACCTTATAAGAATTATTTTGAAATGATATACATTGTATCAACTTCATCTTCATTTGCGTTAAAACTTCTGTTGCGTTACATTCTACAGTGGTGTGACTGAACGGTGGTTGTGTGCCGTAGGATATTCCGGCGCAGAAGTTCAGTAGAGGTACCCCACACAATTTGTACCGAAACAGAAGCGTTGTAAGATACAGAGAATTCTGTCACAGGTCGATACCAATTGTGAAGTTCTTCATAGGTTTTCAATTTACATTGGTTCTTGAATTCTAGTTTCTTTACTTTGCTTACGCAACAGGCGCGCGCTTGATGATGCGGTTAGGGCGGACTGGTTCATAACCATTCGTGCGTTATCAGTCTCAACATCAGCTTCGGTAGCGCTCAACACATCATCCGGCAGTATAATGTCTGCAGCCACTGGATACCCCGGACACTGAATGTTCAACAAAAAGCCAACCGGATGGCTGTTTCTGTGAAGTACCTGAAGCGTTCCACTTTTGACGGTAACCCGTTCCTTGAGCGCGTTGTCGAAGGCGACGAAAGCTGGAGCCACCACTGGGAACTGGAGTTGAATGCGTCGAAGGTGCATTAATGTCATCTATCGTCTTCTCGTCTCAAGAACTTCAAGAGCCAGCCATCTCATGGAAAGGTGTTGCTCGCCCTATTCTTTGATTTCTAGGAACATGGTGTCTCCATTATTGTGAAACGGTACTGAGCAACGCCGGAAAGTTGTGGCATGAAATTACGCCGAACGTCCGGCAAACTGCGATTAGGGATGCTGTTGCTTCATGATAACGCACATTACTATATCGCAAACGTAGTAGCGCAAAATTAACGACAACTGAAGTCTGAAGTACTCGAGCACTTGCCCTATAGTCCTGATCTATCCCACGCAATCACTACACCTTTGGTCTCTTAAGAAAAGGCTTTGAAGGGTCGACGACTCCTGTCGGACATGGACGGGCAGCGGACAGTTACGGACTTGAAGAAGTAGTAGAGAGTGTTTTATCAAATGGGTATACTGAACCTGGTGCGTCGGTGGGATGATTGCCTCAGCGATTTCCCATGATTGGCTATCGATTCTGGCCTGCAAAGTCTTCGAAAAGACATTTTTTGATCGCCCCTTACAAAAAGAGATCGCATCAAAAGAATTGCTCAACGGAAGAGGAGACACACAATAGACGGGAATATGAATATAATACTGAGTGGTTATAATTAAACTTTCCCTATTTAGCACGTTATAACACAGAAAATAACTACCGTCAGAGAGGCATGGTGACATCAATGTGAAGGTCATGGAGAAGAGAAATAATGCAGAATCAGTTCAACTGAAACACTTTTATTGTGCTGCTACGGTACATCACACCATTACATACCGGTGCCATTACTGCTACAAAAGGCGCTCAATATGGCGCCCATCAGTGAAGATCCCCACACTCGGCAATTCTGTGTTCACCTCACCCGTCAGAGAAAAATGAGCTTTGTCTATCCGTAGGATAGTCAAGAGCCAGCCCTCGTCAACTTCACTCTTTGCTAGAAAGTGGAGAGCAAAATCAACACATCGTTGTGCGTCCTGTGGTGAAAGCTGCTGTACGGTATGGATCTTCTATAGATACCATTTGAAAATGTTCCAAGCACCTTCCATACAGTGGACCACGGGATGTTCAGCTGTCTGACACAGCACGCGCACTGCCTGACGGTCGGGAATTGCGCGCAGCATTGTCTGCCATAGCAACAGCGATTGCATCAACCACTTGTGGTGTAGCCGGTCGTCAGTCTCTTCGCGGAGCGACGCCCAATTCTCAAGCTGATTCAGACTTCTTCATCACGCTCCACACGGCAGGTGGAGAAAGAGGACCCTTCCGTAATCCTTCAACCGGCGATATTCTCGAAGTGCAGCTGCAGCATGACTTTTGTTTTGCTAACAGAGATTCACCAATAATACCCTGCTCCTTTTGTTCAAGCCCATGTTGACATGTCAACGAGTGCGCTGTGGTCAGGTGTGTCGGACTACGACTCACGACGACTGATCACGGTACCTAGTGGCCATAGTTGGCACTGTGGGCAGTGGTGCTGTGACGCATGGAAATCCTGCCCCCCCCCCCCTCATTCTCTGGACATTAATGCTACCAGTGTTGGTACTCGTACGATAGTTAATTTCCGTGGTATAACGTGTTAAACAGGGAATGTTTATTTATAACCACCCAGTGTATTATGGAGATTAGGTATTCTGGGCAGTCGCTAATTTCATGCTGCGACTTCTAGGTTTGCATTCGGCAGTACAGGAAGACACCGAGGGGCCCGGAAACGATGGAATGGAAGTCGCAGTGGAATGCAGCAGTATCTGGGGGGAGGTAGGGGGGGGGGGGGCGGCACCGCCACGCGGATCGGCAACCATTATTCTTCAGCTCGGCTCAGCTCCTTACGGGTGCTTTAAGCGAGTCGCTGAATGGCTTCCAGAAAATCGCTCGGTTTCCTCGCCATTAGCCTGGCCGACGAGCCGAGTCGCTGCCGGAGTGGCGGCTTTTGTCCGTAGCAGCGCACTCAGGGCTGCCTACCAGCCAGGCGCCGGCCCGCCGCCACTTCAAGGCCTGCGTAACCAAGCAAATTACTGCAGCCACCTGCGCCTCTGCTGCCTCATTAGGCTGTCATTACCGCTGTTCAGCGCGAGTGACATTGCAAACAGAGGTGGAGCACTGCAGAAACTCTTCTTGTCTTGCCTAGTAAAAGGTATCCGACTCGATGTTGAACTGGTGGACTACATGTCAAAGTGGAGACGTTCTTCCGGTCGTTCTGGTCCAGATGAAGAGCATGAACATATTATCTGAAATGCAGAATATGCTTTTTGGTCTGCGAAATAGTTACCATTTTGATCTTGATTACGTCATCGTAAGATATTTTCACATTAATCCTGTAAATTAAAATGATGCAGGAGACGTCAATATGTGAATTTTGTAGCTTAGCCCTCACAATACCAAAGAGGGGGGTGGGGGGAAGGTACTTTATGCCTACATTTTCAAATAATATAATTTAGTCAGTTACTCTGTACTTTAAAATTTAAAAAAAAATGTTTATTGTCTTTAACTCAAAAATTTAACACATGTCGCTTCCCCAGTGAATGTCGTATTCAATATTTTCAGATTTGGGATCTTATTTACACATCCATTTCTCTTTAAATAGTATATTGTGATGGAAAGTCAACAACAATTAACGTAATTTGCTTTAAATTTTCTTTTAGAGTGGATGTAAGGTGACTCGTCGCCTTAGTAGTACATGCTATCGAGAGTGCTTAGAATGTGGTATAAGATATTTCCATGTTCGGAACACTACTGACACATCCGCTCAGCTTTAAAAAGATGCTGTTACTAAAAGTCAACAACAATCAATGAATTTTGTATTTTTTCTCTTTCTTTGGTTTGGCATAAAGTACAACTCCCTCCAACCCCATTTCGTAATGCACTCTGTGGAAAATGTGTTGATATTGCTATGGTAAATAGCACACTGTATATAGATGCGACGAGGTATTCTGTAATGAGACATGTGTGTTTCATTTGGTCTGAGTTGCCTATTATATACTCTTACATTGACGAACTATACGTCACTTGTCAATAAAATGACCTTGTCCTCGAGTGTGCTAAATTTTTTTTTCCTGCAGTGTAGTATCCAGAGAGACAACCTTCGTACACTGTGGGAGAATCATCCATTAACATTACTCTGGCAGTCATGTAAGAGACAAATTTGTGTAGCAAGTCTGTGTTTTTGCGTAGGAAGAGAAGAGTGACGAGAGTTTCTAGCAAAAAATTCTGTGGACCAGATAAAGAACTGGAGCTATGTAAGAATGCCAGGAGAGGGTGTACACATGGAGAGGTAATCTCATTGGGTAATATCTTGCTCACGGGCCTGAGGTGGACACTTTAACGTCTGCAAGAAGGTCGTTTTAGACTTTGGTCGTGAGTATCAGTGATGATCGTCAGACAGACTGCTGTAAACGACCGGTTAAGTTCTTCTAGGCTGCAGGTACATGCAAGAAAAACTCAGTGCCCAGGCGAGCTGTCATCCCACGCGTGCCCTGTGTAAACCATGAGCCGCACGCACCGGTTGCACACGACCCTAATGTGCCCTGTAAGCGTTCGCTTGCAAAAGGTCTGTTTGTCACAAAGTATAATTTAGCAATGTAGAAACAGTTATAATTGCTAACATTGGAAACATGCGAATTAAATCTTATTTTGCATATTTCCACTGGACAATGTCTTATACAACAATTTTCTGGGGTAACTCACTTCTTAGAAAATCTGATTGCACAAACGCGAGCAATAAGAATAGTATGTGATATACACTCGTGGACGGCATGTAGGTACCTCTCCAAGAAGCTAGGCATTTCAACTGCATCGTCAAAATACATATATTCGATAGTAAAATTCATGGTAAATAATCCCTGAGAATTTATCCATACCTACAACACTGGAGGAAAATCATTAAAACTGTCAGTGGTTCAAAAAGAACTTCTATATGCAACAACAAAAGCTTTTTAATTATTTGCCCAGTAACATAAAACATCTGATACGTAACAAAGCAAGTTTGGAATCTAACGTCAAATCATTTCTCATGGAAAGCTCATCCTATTCTATGGTTGAATTTCTATTTAAAAACTGGTAAAATGGAAAAAAAAAAGTTTTCAATTGTAGTTAAATACTAAGACAAAAATCTGTTAATGTTAAGACTGTCCTGTAAAGAGACTCGTTCCATATCATTTCGATAAAGGAATCGTTCAAATGGTCTCTGGAACATTAACTAACTCTACCGCTAACCAATCTTTCCATCTATTACCTTTCAGACACCTATGCAGTACCAGACTAGCCGCATTTTAATTAAACTGTGGTTCCATATGTCCACTAGCGTACTGACGCCTTTGCTCCTTTCGCTTCCAACATCCAGTACTCAAGAGGCACGCCGTGATGAGATATAAATTCGCCAGTCAAACAACATGGTAACAATTGTTGCAAAAGAAACTGTAGAAGGTATATAGTCATAGCTCCTTCATAAACGCACACAGTAAGGAATACCATTTCACTTTACTGGAAACTTATTAAACTTATACAGCTCCATACTGCTTAATATCCTGAGTTGTGGGAAGACCTGAGACATTTCTGTCCACCTAAAAGTTAAACTTTTAGTAACGCGTCATTCTGTCGACTTACTAGCATTCCCTCAAAATTCAGTCAGTTCTTTCAGTCCACACTCTGAAAAAGGTATTATAATCAATTTATACAATAAATCAGATGTTCTCTCAAAGTTCCTTCACATATTCACCTCCTATACCAGCAACATAAGAAGCATTTTTCTATCATTCTTCCTCTCCCTAGGCATCAAAAAGGCTAGTGCCTACTGTCCTGTTCCAACTCCACCGCAAGTACTTCCAATCATGTTCAACCACCTGACTTTATACTTTCTGAGTAACCGTCTATCGTATCTAATAATAAACAACACCTACTCTCGAACTTTCCATCCAATGTTAAGGTAGCCCGTGAATCAATGCCATCAGTACTCCTTTAACTCTAATGAATAGCTGAAACCCCATACCCCAGGCCAGTACACGACACTGCGATCGTCGCCACTCATTCTTCCCTCTGTCCATTCTACGACCCCTGCAGTTCCATCTGTACAACTTTACCTCTTGGTGTTGCCAGTGGATCCATTCGTCTACTCGGCAATAACACAACCAGTAGTTACAGAGAAACCACCGAATCATTGCATCTTAGAGACCTTTCCATTACATTTTACAGCCATCAAATCCACTAGCTTAAACCCTAAAACGTAGCGAAGTAATACTGGATCAGCATCTAACACAAAATTTCGTTCTACTAGTCTTCCAAAAGAAAGCGAACAACAGACTGAGACTACTAACCGAGTAAGTTTTAGAATCGAGTCCCACGACCGTTTCCACGCATATAAAACCCTCATATGAGGTATTCTTGTATACATCTGCAGACGTGACTGGACCTCCGCTCATTCCAAGTCTTACAGCTCCCTCGAAATTCTCGGATAATGCACCCTGTCACTTTGTGTAGCCATCCACGTTCTCTCATCTGTATTCTATACCAGTTCATAACATCCTCAGATACGAGGAACACACTCGCCTATTCTACATTTACATAAGGAGGAATTTCCAGCCGCGCGGAGTGGCCGCGTGGTTTGAGGCGCCATGGCAAGGATTGCGCGGTCTCTACCGCCGGAGGTTCGAGTCTTTCCTCGGGCATGGGTGCGTGTGTTGTTCTTAGCATAAGTTAGTTTAAGTACTGTGTAAGTCTACTGAGCGATGGTCTCAGCAGTTTGGTTCCTTAGGAAAAAAAAAATAAAAATCTTCGAAGGCAACTGCGATTTTCCGTATGGGAAGACCGTATAAATTATTGACTGAACAGGTTAAGAGAATACTGTGATGCCCACAATTCCTAAACAGTATGGCGCAATGATGACTGAATGATGGAAATCAGCAGAATATCTGCTAAGATCCCTACTTCCTGATGATAAACACACACACGTTTACGGAAATATACTCACAACTTAGGATTTTATAACGAATAGAACAATCAAATGTTGATGATACCATTTACTCAAGAAGAAGTTTCTGTCGTAATTTCCAAGCTCAGAACTGGAAAGGCACCTGGTCCGGATGGTGTCTACTCTGAGATAGTGCAGGTGGTAGGTTCACTGATAGTGCCATATTTGACAGCACTGCTAAACGAGACGCTGCAAATACGTAAGATCCCGGCCATATGGAAAACAGCTAGGGCAGTATTGATTAAAAAGGGAATAGAAAAGATCTGGCATCACCGAAAAGCTATGGACCTACTTAATTTGCTTATTAAACATCATGGCCGAAGTTCAGAAATCTTCGCTCTGTGATCGGTAGCAGGCGCACAGGGGTTCTTTGGTCTATACTAATGTCAGCATGGATTCAGAAATAGGAAGTCTATAAATGGTGCGGTTAATAGATCTCTTCAGATTGTAGAAATTTCAATAACGAAGTACGCAGTCGCGCTCATGATTGACATCGTAGGCACATTCGATAATCTTTCGTGGATTACAATGTTCGTAGGCCTTCGAGATTCCAGGGTCCACACATGTCTATATAAGACGTTATTGCAGTGGACGTAGCATCCACTGGCTCGTGGGTCAGAGTAAAGTAATTAAAAAGGTTAACAAGCGCTGTTCTCAAGGCTCCATAATTGGTCCACTGTTCTGGGATCTTTGTATTGAACGCCTATTACATCTGTTAGACGGGGAAGATGCTATTGAAGGAGCTGTTGCATACGCAAATGACACCCTGGTTTTGTGTCTGCAGCCTACAGGGCGAGATTTGAGGCAAAGGCGGGTAATGTTGTTGCTCAGATGCAAGACTGGTGCAACAGCAACAAACTGACTATAGTTGTCCATAAAACCACATACATAGTTCTGAAAGGAAGGCTTTCTCTTGCCAGAAATCCTTACCTGAGGTTTGACGGAATACTTGTAAAACGCAGTACTGTTTGTAGATATTTAGGCACTGTTCTCGACGAGAAAAGAAACTTCCTAGAACATGTAAAAATTATTACTCAGAAAGCGCCCAAAATTATGCATAAGATTGCCCGTACTGGCGCTGCTACTATAAATTACCGTTGAATGTTGTGTGATCGTACCAGGAAGCTAACTTCAAAGCCATTGTGGGCTTCACTGCCAGCGTCAGGCCGCATCGCCTTAGATTAGGCAGCTAGAAAACAGTACTGGGACGAATTCAGCGGAGCGTACTTCTAAGGCTCACTGGTGCCTTTCTCACTACACTTATAGAGGGTTACTGGTGATTCACGTGACATATCCGATGGATATCGTGGTATGTTACAGGGCAGTGCTGTGCTGGTTGGGGCGCCAGTAATATGATCGGATGTACGAGATCACAGGAACTCATGTTGCTGATAAAATGCCACTTTGGAGCCTGGAAGTTAGACGAATGGCAACCAGACTTGGACGATAGGAGCACTGCAATACGTGTTTACAGCATATTCCCGAGCATCAGGAACAAGCTCAAACTGCGTGACATTGCCCCTATTTGAGGCATGCTGCACGTATTAATACATCACTGTCCGTATCCCAATTATCTGCATCGAGTGGGATGTAGTAACACAGCAATCTAATCTGCGAATATGGAAAGGAAAGTTCCTCTGATCATGTAGTTCTCGAGTCCACCTTTTTCAGATAGAGAGAGACAGCAAACAATTGTAAGTAATCAAAACTTGTGAACTATAGTCAATGTGATAGCCGATCGAATATCTAAAAGTCAGCTGCTTAACTTTCAGTGTATAAGATCAGTTGGACGCTCTGTCAACAGATCACAAGAAAAGTTTTCTCAGTTACAGAGAATAATAGGCACATGTAAATGTAATTAAGAGAAACTTATAGATATATAAGGAAAAAGGAAAATAAAATAAAAAGAAAAATCAAAGAAAGAATATATGACCACGCATACGGGTATGCGTCGGCTCGAGAATTGCCGACTCATGCACATACCAGTGTGGGTAATGCGCAGTAGGGTAGCATCAATAGGTTTAGAAGTAGATGTAGTTGCTGGTAGTCGGCAAACCTCGGGTTTTTCCGAGGCTACCAGTAACATACACAGTAATATATGCTGGAAGTTATTCACTTGGAACTTGATTTAATTCCGTTTATTTTATGATTTTTTAAATTGATTTTTATTTTTCAAACTTTCTGTTTTATTTCTATATTTCTGTTACGAACGGTTGCTATTAACATGATTTGTTAATACATATATAACATAAAACATTGTATAGCCATGATTATTGAATATGCGCCACCTGTTTAGGGTTTCCAGGCAACTGGACTAAAATTTTTGCTAATGAACTGAATTGAAAAAAATATTTGAGTCTTACAGTTAACTGAATGCCAATCAGCTGCTCTCCTGTACAGCCCTGGCCCACTGGTTCACCTCTTTCAACTCGTTCCAACTTCTCTTCACCTCCACTCCATATCCTTTTCCTACGTAATTAATAACTTCCTTTCTCTCCCAGACTATGAAGTCATCCATGACATCCGAATCTATCAGCCACAGCGCACCTTATTCACCACCACAGACAAAGGTTACAGCCCATTGTTTCTCTGCCTAGCAGCGCTCGAATCCGCCTCACACCCATTAATTCTTTTCAAAATAAAGACACAACATCGTTTCCGTAACAGGGAATTTCACCACTAGCGAATTTCTAAATGCTCGAAAATAATTCAGTTCATTAATAGCTTGGACTTCACGCTCCCAGTTACTTGACGTGCATTGTTGAACGACCACGGTCATAGCGCCATCTTTAAGGCTGCCATGTTTTAGTCTCCACTGGTCCCCTACGACGTTTGTGTAGTGCCTCGGTGAGACGGGCGTGGTCCGAAGCGTTCCCTGGTGGCATGCAGCCCCTGCAAACAGACTGCCAGCAGCGCCGCTGATTGCCGCGTACTACCAGCACCATCGCAGCCTGATAACGGACCAGCTGTCTCCAGTCGCCACCTCCCATCTCCCTCCCCCTGCCCTCCGTGCGAACGTAATCGAATTCCGCCTCTTCCCACCTCTCTCAGCGGACGGCGCTCAAAGCCTCCCCTTCATTCTAACTGTTATCATCACTATCGTTAAGCAGTATTCCATACTGAAAAAAAAGATAATGTTTTGAACACAGCACGAGAACCAGGTAAAAGTAATTTCACGTCTGTTGTGAGATGCTGAACGCCAACTGGAATTTCAGAGTGTCGGTAAAGTGCACCGGAGGTAAAGTGACGTTTTGCCTAAATGGGGACATCTGGTCCTCGTGATTCTGTATGGATCGACTGGCTTGCTATCTGTGACACTGATGCAGCACTATACTGCACACCTGCGTGACTTGTTTTTTGTTTCACAGATTTCTTTAATTCTTTCAGCAGCTCAGAAATCTTTGTTCGGAATTATCATAGATATTTAGCTGCATTAAATCTAAACCTAAATAGCAAATAATTATCTACATATAATCTGTAATTACTTCATTCTCTTACAAAATCATCATAAATGAAAGTGAGATAGAGAACCAAACACGAAGTAAATTTAATGACTACTCCAGCAGTAACAAATATGAGGAAACTATCTGTTATCACTGAATAGTGGAATTAGTAAATGACTTAATAGATAAAAACATTGTGGATAACTTCCAGACAGTACTAACTATTCAGAGATTTCTCGCATTATCGACTTTTGACTTTTGCGTTCCATGAAAACTACAACAGATACGAGTCAGCAGATGAAATGAACGTGCAGATCAAATCATTGGTAATTATGCAAACGCCCAAACCCCATTCAAATACAGATTTTCCCGAAATTGTTAGAAAACTGCAAGTTATCCAAAAAATATTTTCTATGTACTTTGCTTGGATGAGAGAACCCTCCAAATTGCGATGTCTGTGGCCTGTACATTTCAGTACTCCGTGCTTGTATTTATATTCAAACAGAGGCCAGCAACCAATTACCTAAAAATATTTCCTCCTAAGAGATGCTTAATGAAAATTGTAAACTTTTAACATTTTGTGGGTAGGAGTACTGCTTCATAAATTTTTTAGGTGGTATGGTTCGATGTTTATGTCTTGCTAGTCCATTTTTTCGCATTTTTTCTAAGTGATTACCCCAACACGATAATCTGGGTTATTGTTCTAGTCTATTCTCTTATTGTATAATTTGGAATCCATTTTTAAGACTATCTTACAACAAGGACCATGTTTTATTATATCAAGGTCGCCAGTAAACCATCATATTGAAACTTCCTGGCAGATTAGAAATGTATGCCGGACCGAGACTCGAACTCGGGACCATTGCCATTCGCGGGGCAAGTGCTCTATCAAGTAAGCTACCTCAACACGACTCACGACCCGTCCTCACAGCTCCAATTCCACCAGCACCTCGTCTCCAACCTTCCAAACTTTACAGAAGCTCTTCTGCGACTCTTGCAGAACTAGCACTCCTGGAAGAAAGGATATTGCGGAGATATGGGTTAGCCACAGCCTACGGGAAATTTCCAGAATGAGGTTTTCACCCTGCAGCGGATTGTGCGCTGATATGAAACTTCCTGGCAGATTAAAACTGTGTGCCGGACCGAGACTCGAACTCGAGACCATGGCCAGGGTGAAAATTCGTTCTGTAAACCCGCATTTCGTGTACACACACACACACACACACACACACACACACACACACACACACACATACATACATACATACACATATACACACAACCCGAGAGAGATGCTTTACATCCAAACGTAGTGTATCTTTTCAAGAAAGGTAAAAGAATCCTTATGACCTGAAAAGAAGGCGAGAGACCAGATGAGATTTCAAGAACTCTAAAAGTTACAATTCTTCATCTAACGAGCGAATATTTATCTCAAATGACTGCAGGTTCTGAATTATCGAAATATCTGCGTCTGAAGGAAATAAATCCAACGTTGTGGTGATTTCCATTCCTAGACGCTGTCTTCAGTTCGTAGTTCAGTCACGCAAAGTGAAACTACAGATATTGTACAATGTACGAGGGCACACAGAAAATTAGTACCTCCGAATTTCTTATGGGAAAACTCTTAAAGATTTCCGAACAAAATGAAACTTTTAGACGTTCTCATTCTTTATTCTCGATGTCTACATATTTATTTCTCAACGTAGTCATTGTGGCGAGCAACACATTTCTTCCGATGAGTCAGCAGTTTGCTGACAACATGACTGTAGAATGTTTCGCTATGTTGACAGAGCCACTACATCAACTATGCTTGCATCACCTCATCACTATCAAAATGAAGTCCTCAAACGTGTTCTTTAAGTTTTGGAAGCAGATCTAAGTTGGATGGGGTCAAGTCGGAACTGTATGGAGGTTGATAGATGACAGTGAACACAAGTTGTCGGATTGCTGCAGATGTTAAAGCACTCGCGTGCACTCTGGCATTGTTATGCTTAAGGAGATGGTGCTCCACGTTTGGTAGAACTCTCCGAATTCGAAAAACGATCACAGCACTCATTTTCTTGCGCAACGACAAAGTTACGTTAACACCGCCATGTTACATGCTACAGTTCGGAGCCCTCTAGCGGTAGAGGGCAGCAAATATCTTGATATGAAGAACAGGGAATTAAACGTTAGTAACGTTTCTTTTATTTAAAGAGCTTAAGAGTTTTTTTATTTGCAACCTGCAAAATGCTTAATAGGGCGCTATGAAAAATGTCATTGACTGGATGAAAGGTAACTTCATTACTGTTTGCATTCAGTCAATGACTATTCAGCATTTTGCGAACTGCACATACTTCTACAGTTCTCAACGTGTTCGCACATCTTCGTGGTTAACTTATGTTGCAGCTATGGGGAGTGTTGGCGCGCTCCTGTAATCCAAGCTACTGGGAGGCCGTTGTGTGGGAGAGATCTGCGGTACAACTGCAGATTCGGCCGCTTCGTGAGCTCAGAGGCGTCCGCGGTGCCTTCGTCGACCTGTGGACTCAACAATGATGGCTGTGCAGAGAACTTCGGCGAAACGTCGCTCCGGAGCTACAGAAGACGCAACTCACGCTCGGCAAACCGCAGCAGCCAGATGAAGCTTCCTTCGGGAGAACAAACCTAATTGACGGAAAGTCCGTGATAATGGTCGAGCAATTGATCGGTAACACTGCGCAAGCAGAACTTCGAGAAGACGAGCCCTGGAGTGACGATATGCTGACGTAAATCCGCACGCATCGAAGAAGAGTGCGCAGCAAACGTTGGTGTCGCTCAACCACACAACTATCCCCCCCCATGAACCATGGACCTTGCCGTTGGTGGGGAGGCTTGCGTGCCTCATCGATACAGATAGCCGTACCGTAGGTACAACCACAACGGAGGGGTATCTGTTGAGAGGCCAGACAAACGTGTGGTTCCTGAAGAGGGGCAGCAGCCTTTTCAGTAGTTGCAAGGGCAACAGTCTGGATGATTGACTGATCTGGCCTTGTAACAATAACCAAAACGGCCTTGCTGTGCTGGTACTGCGAACGGCTGAAAGCAAGGGGAAACTACGGCCGTAATTTTTCCCGAGGGCATGCAGCTTTACTGTATGATTAAATGATGATGGCGTCCTCTTGGGTAAAATATTCCGGAGGTAAAATAGTCCCCCATTCGGATCTCCGGGCGGGGACTACTCAAGAGGATGTCGTTATCAGGAGAAAGAAAACTGGCGTTCTACGGATCGGAGCGTGGAATGTCAGGTCCCTTAATCGGGCAGGTAGGTTAGAAAATTTGAAAAGGGAAATGGATAGGTTAAAGTTAGATATAGTGGGAATTAGTGAAGTTCGGTGGCAGGAGGAACAAGACTTCTGGTCAGGTGACTACAGGGTTATAAACACAAAGTCAAATAGGGGTAATGCAGGAGTAGGTTTAATAATGAATAGGAAAATAGGAACGCGGGTAAGCTACTACAAACAGCTTAGTGAACGCATTATTGTGGCCAAGATAGATACGAAGCCCACACCTACTACAGTAGTACAAGTTTATATGCCAACTAGCTCTGCAGATGACGAAGAAATTGAAGAAATGTATGATGAAATAAAAGAAATTATTCAGATTGTGAAGGGAGACGAAAATTTAATAGTTATGGGTGACTGGAATTCGAGTGTAGGAAAAGGGAGAGAAGGAAACGTAGTAGGTGAATATGGATTGGGGCTAAGAAATGAAAGAGGAAGCCACCTGGTAGAATTTTGCACAGAGCACAATTTAATCATAGCTAACACTTGGTTTAAGAATCATGATAGAAGGTTGTATACATGGAAGAACCCTGGAGATACTAAAAGGTATCAGATTGATTATATAATGGTAAGACAGAGATTTAGGAACCAGGTTTTAAATTGTAAGACATTTCCAGGGGCAGATGTGGACTCTGACCACAATCTATTGGTTATGACCTGTAGATTAAAACTGAAGAAACTGCAAAAAGGTGGGAATTTAAGGAGATGGGACCTGGATAAACTGAAAGAACCAGAGGTTGTACAGAGTTTCAGGGAGAGCATAAGGGAACAATTGACAGGAATGGGGGAAAGAAATACAGTAGAAGAAGAATGGGTAGCTTTGAGGGATGAAGTAGTGAAGGCAGCAGAGGATCAAGTAGGTAAAAAGACGAGGGCTAGTAGAAATCCTTGGGTAACAGAAGAAATATTGAATTTAATTGATGAAAGGAGAAAATATAAAAATGCAGTAAATGAAGCAGGCAAAAAGGAATACAAACGTCTCAAAAATGAGATCGACAGGAAGTGCAAAATGGCTAAGCAGGGATGGCTAGAGGACAAATGTAAGGATGTAGAGGCTTATCTTACTAGGGGTAAGATAGATACTGCCTACAGGAAAATTAAAGAGACCTTTGGAGATAAGAGAACCACTTGTATGAACATCAAGAGCTCAGATGGAAACCCAGTTCTAAGCAAAGAAGAGAAAGCAGAAAGGTGGAAGGAGTATATAGAGGGTCTATACAAGGGCGATGTACTTGAGGACAATATTATGGAAATGGAAGAGGATGTAGATGAAGATGAAATGGGAGATACGATACTGCGTGAAGAGTTTGACAGAGCACTGAAAGACCTGAGTCGAAACAAGGCCCCGGGAGTAGACAACATTCCAGTAGAACTACTGACGGCCTTGGGAGAGCCAGTCCTGACAAAACTCTACCATCTGGTGAGCAAGATGTATGAAACAGGCGAAATACCCTCAGACTTCAAGAAGAATATAATAATTCCAATCCCAAAGAAAGCAGGTGTTGACAGATGTGAGAATTACCGAACAATCAGTTTAATAAGCCACAGCTGCAAAATACTAACACGAATTCTTTACAGACGAATGGAAAAACTAGTAGAAGCCGACCTCGGGGAAGATCAGTTTGGATTCCGTAGAAATTTTGGAACACGTGAGGCAATACTGACCTTACGACTTATCTTAGAAGAAAGATTAAGGAAAGGCAAACCTACGTTTCTAGCATTTGTAGACTTAGAGAAAGCTTTTGACAATGTTGACTGGAATACTCTCTTTCAAATTCTAAAGGTGGCGGGGGTAAAATACAGGGAGCGAAAGGCTATTTACAATTTGTACAGAAACCAGATGGCAGTCATAAGAGTCGAGGGACATGAAAGGGAAGCAGTGGTTGGGAAGGGAGTAAGACAGGGTTGTAGCCTCTCCCCGATGTTATTCAATCTGTATATTGAGCAAGCAGTAAAGGAAACAAAAGAAAAATTTGGAGTAGGTATTAAAATCCATGGAGAAGAAATAAAAACTTTGAGGTTCGCCGATGACATTGTAATTCTGTCAGAGACAGCAAAGGACTTGGAAGAGCAGTTGAATGGAATGGATGGTGTCTTGAAGGGAGGATATAAGATGAACGTCAACAAAAGCAAAACGAGGATAATGGAATGTAGTCGAATTAAGTCGGGTGATGTTGAGGGTATTAGATTAGGAAATGAGACACTTAAAGTAGTAAAGGAGTTTTGCTATTTGGGGAGCAAAATAACTGATGATGGTCGAAGTCGAGAGGATATAAAATGTAGACTGGCAATGGCAAGGAAAGCGTTTCTGAAGAAGAGAAAGTTGTTAACATCGAGTATAGATTTAAGTGTCAGGAAGTCTTTTATGAAAGTATTTGTATGGAGTGTAGCCATGTATGGAAGTGAAACATGGACGATAAATAGTTTGGACAAGAAGAGAATAGAAGCTTTCGAAATGTGGTGCTACAGAAGAATGCTGAAGATTAGATGGGTAGATCACATAACTAATGAGGAGGTACTGAACAGGATTGGGGAGAAGAGGAGTTTGTGGCACAACTTGACCAGAAGAAGGGATCGGTTGGTAGGACATGTTCTGAGGCATCAAGGGATCACCAATTTAGTATTGGAGGGCAGTGTGGAGGGTAAAAATCGTAGGGGGAGACCAAGAGATGCATACACTAAGCAGATTCAGAAGGATGTAGGTTGCAGTAGGTACTGGGAGGTGAAGAAGCTTGCACAGGATAGAGTAGCATGGAGAGCTGCATCAAACCAGTCTCAGGACTGAAGACCACAACAACAACAACATGTCACTGTAAGAGTTTTCACATAAAAAGCTGAGAGGTGTTACTGTTCTGCACGTCATCGTACATCTTACAAGCCAGTCGATCCCACGTTAGACACAGATGAATTTTTGTATTTTAACATCTGTATTTTACAATACCAGCAGAGAGAACATACCATTTAAGCTTTTAATAACGGTAATATTTGGTGCGCTTGACCATAAGCATGTGTACCTCGTTATCAATATCAAAATGCATCAGTAAAATTGATCAAATGACTTCTAAATGCACTAGATCGTTCCTATTTTGTCTGTATGTGGCCGGGATTGCCCTATCCATTTCTACACAGTTCCCATAAGGTTGTGACGTCTCACAGAAATTCAATTCGTATACGACAGGAAATTGCGGAAACAATTAAATGTAGCCTCACTGATGCAGCTCTTTTCAGCAAGGAATCGATCTCACACATATGGAGAAGAAAATACTTTTAATCACCTCAGAAAGGTAATAACGTCCTCTAAAATCTAAATTAATCATAGGTGCTCATTTACGTATTATTTTACTTTCAACGAATACTGCAGACACACGGACCGTGCATGTAGTATCACTGAGCGGGCTGTCCGTGTGTAGAATGGGGAAGGCGCGCTATCTGAGTCTGACCGAGGGCAGACTGTGATGACCCGGAGGCTCGGGATGAGAATTTCGAAAACTGCATGACTTGTTGGGTGTTCTAGGAGTGCTGTGGTGAGTGTCTTCACCACGTGGCGAAATCAAGATAGAAAGATAGAACCACGTCCACACGTTTTGAGATTGGGCGGCCACCCCTCACTACAGGTGTCGGACGTCGTAGGCTGGGCAGACTGGTAAAATAGGACAGGCGGCGAGCTGTGGCGGAACAAGTACAAGTGTGTCTGGACATACAGTGCATCGAACACTCCTAACGATGGGCCTCCGCAGCCGGCGACCCATACGTGTGCTAAAGTCAACACCACGACATCGGTAACTACGGCTGAAATGGGCACGTGACCATCTTCACTGTACGTTGGCGCAGTGACGGAGCACTGCGTGTTCTTACGAATCCCCATACCTTCTTCATCAGGCTAATTGGACCGCGCGAATCCGTCTTCTTCCAGGGGAACAGCTTCTTGATACCTGCAAAGCCGGACAAAGACAATCTGGCGGCGGCTCTATTATGCTCTGGGTTACATTCACGTGGGCATCAATGGGCACAGCGAAGCGCGTGTAAGGCACCATGATTTCTGAGGAGTCCACATACACCTCTTCATGGTGATCACGTTTCCCGATGGCAGTTGCATTTTTAAACAAGATAATGCGCTACGTCACAAGGCCGGGAGTGTGATGGAGTGGTTCGGGGAACGCAGTGGTTAGTTCCAGTTGATGTTCTGACCTCCCAAATCGCCAGACGTGAACCCGATCCAACACGTCTGGGGTGTGATTGAATTTGGCGTCAGTGATCATCGCCCTCTCCCCGGAATTTACGAGAATTACATGACTTGTGGGTGCAGTTGTTGTGCGAACTCGCTCCAGCGACCTACCAAGCCCTCATTGCTTCCATGCCGTGATTCGTCGCCGCTATTATCCGTACCAAGGCTGGACTGGCCGGCTGTTATGTAGGTGGTCACAATGTTCTGGCTGCTTGTGTATGTGCCCTGCAACGGCAGCGTTCCATAGTGTGCAGAGCGGCGCCCAATCCCAGCAGACTGACGTCTTCTTGAAACAGACAGCGAAGAAAGTTGCAGTATACCTTGATATCTTGCCAGCTGGCCGGTCGATGTGGCCGAGCGGTTCTAGGCTCTTCAGTCCGGAACCGCGCTGCTGCTACGATCGTAGGTTCGGCCTCGGGCATGGATGTGTGCGATGTCCTTGGGCTAGTTAGGATTAACTATTTCTAAGTCTAGGGGACTGATGACCACAGATGTTAAGTACCATAGGGCTTAGAGCCATTTCAACCATTTTGAACCTTGCCGGTTGCTCTACTTGATACTGTCAGATTGCCATTCGTTCGCTGACAGAAAATTTTTCCCAGAGCTTGTATGAGACTTGCTTTATTACGACGGTAAGACTCATACGCTGCCTAAAGATGTCCAAAAATGATGCCTGAAGGACAGCTCAACAGGTTTCCTACGGAAGTAATGGTGTTTCCAGTAAGGGGTGAGACGAACTATGAGTGGGGGCTTATAAATGACGGGACCCCATCTGTATCGCCTCGGACTCGCTCTCCGCGGGAGAAAAATGTCTCGCAACAAGTGCTCTTAGGGCCGGACCCACCAAGGGGCTCTGCCGAGGGGCGCTAGCGTAGCTTGAACGGCGTGCACACCGTTTACGGGGAACTCTTTCCCTTCCTTGTGTGGGAAGTTTCATGTATAATATATAGTGGTCCCAAAAAACGCCGAGAAACTTTAGGGGCAGGTTTCTCATACAGAAATAAGTAATATTTACTAAACCTGTTCTCTAAAATGCATCTCTTAAGAGGTATGAGCGGTTCTAGGCACTTCAATCTGGAACCGCGCGACCGCTAAGTTCGCAGGTTCGAATCCTGCCTCGGGAATGAATGTATGTGTTGTCCTTAGGTTAGTTAGGTTTAAGTAGCTTTAAGTCTAGGGGACTGATGACCTCAGCTGTTAAGTCCCATAGTGCTCAGAGCCGTATGAACCAAGATCTCTTCTACTGCGAGGTCTTCGCTTTCGATGTTTTGGGAGGAAAAATTGTTGACCAAAACAAGTGAAAAATTGTTGGTAAACATCAGGTGTGCAATACATATTTTAAAAGCTATGACCACTTGTTGATCTATGCATTTATGAAAAACATCTCTTCCCATACTGAACAAGTGCTCATAGCTCTTAAGGTATGAATTTTATAGCGCATGTTTACTCGACGGTTTTTCTTGTTTCTTCCTCATCCCAAAATGTAAAAAGCAAAGAGCTTTCAGGAGAAGAGATGTGTTTCACAACATCGAAGATCAACAAGTGCTCATATCTCATAAGGCATGCGCCTTGGAGCCCTTGTTTATTAAATTTTTTTGACACCCTGTAGATAAGGAACTTATGATGACTCTCTGTTCAAATAAGGTACAAAAGTTGAATTTTCCTGCCAACTATAACTGGCTGATGCAGGACCGCTGCAGCAATGCTATTGGTAGTATTTCTGTAGCTAATGTAAGTCAAAGAATTATGTAGCTACGTAGTGAATAACTTACATCTTACATTACGGTTTTATCACACTGTCACTGTCTCTCTCTTTCTTTCTCTCTCTCTGTTTTGCTAACTCAATTTTAACTGCTCTGGCGTGATAACAAGTAATGTGTATTTATGATCCTTCGCTCTACCTATGCCTCTCCTCGTATTTAAGCAAAAGTAGTTGTACCAGATCTGCTTAAAACTAAACTAAACCGAACTCCGTCAGAACAGGCCTTGGAAAGCCCAACGGTACCGACCAGCCGCCGTGTCTCCTCAGCCCACAGGCGTCACTGGATGCGGATACGGAGGGGCAAGTGGTCAGCACATTTCTCAGCCAGCCGTATGTCAGTTTCAGAGACCGGAGCCGCAACTTCTCAATCAAGTAGCTGCTCAAGGGCTGAGTGCACCCCGCTTGCCAATAGAGCGCGGCAGACCGGAGGGTCACCTAACCATATGCTAGCCCAGCCCGGCAGCACTTCGGTGATCTGACGGGAACCGGTGTTACCAGTGTGGCAAGGTCTTTGGCACCAGATCTACTTAAACCAGCCAGAATCATGCTACAAAGTGTTGGAATTGAATAGCGAGGACTAAAAGTTGTATTTAGGTGGATGTATGGGCAGAGACCTAAAGGCCGATAAAGAAATAGAAATCGGGGATGTTGAAGCATTTCTGCGGATTTGGCTCAAGACAACTGTAGAGAAGCCAACTCTATCAGATTTAGTGCTTAGTTTACAGCTTTCCGTTCTTTTCTTTCATTCACATTACAGCTTTAATGCACTATCAGCGTTGTTACACGAAACCGTGCAGTAAAAAACTGTACCAACCTAAAATCACGTTTAAGAGGTTTCAGTGATCTCGGCCACATGCACCTGCGTTCGGCACACTTAAAACTGGACCACTGCTATCCTGCTGATGGTTCAAATGGCTCTGAGCACTATGGGACTCAACTGCTGTGGGCATCAGTCCCCTAGAACTTAGAACTACTTAAACCTAACTAACCTAAGGACATCACACACATCCATGCCCCAGGCAGGATTCGAACCTGCGACCGTAGCAGTCGCACGGTTCCGGACTGCGCGCCTAGAACCGCGAGACCACCGCGGCCGGCTATCCTGCTGATGTACAGCTGCAGTAAATATGGCTGAAGTTAGCCTAAAGCACAGTCGGAAAGAGAGTGAGCGGCTAATGACGCACGAAAAGCCTCGACGTGAACGCCCTTCCGCATTGTGACTCCCCTCTTTATTATTGTATATGTAAAAAAAAAAAAAAACCTTCTCACGCCAGTAAAATGATACGCTAGCCAATTTTACACGTTTTAATCTTCAAGCTTTTTTTACCGGAACGTAAAATAGCATCTCTTTACCCTCCGTTTGCCTACGATAGGCTTTCATTTTTCAGTAATCTGTGGTGAAGCTTTCTTCATTACTTTCACGTACGATGTTGTTGAACTCCATTTTTGGTTTTCGATTCAAGATTTCTAAACTTCTAAAGCTGCACATTTATATTCCTTGCTTAACGAAAATTAATTGAAATTTTTGATTACGAGGAATTACTTAAAACCTTTGTTTAATTTTGTAAACAAGGCATTGCTTCTAAAGCACAGTTTAGCTGATGTGATGCATATTATGAAGGGTACACGAACTCAACTAGATGTGTAAACATCACTCTTCCCTTTAAGCATTTCGTGACTTCTCTGAGAAATTTTACTATCAAAGGAGAAACTGAATGTAGCTGTACGTCGGTCACTGGAGGACATGACTTCATTCACCTCCTCTGTCTTCATAAAATATGCGCATTACTGTTTTTAGCGTATGTAATTCATCAGTATATGGTATAAACTGCTGTTAATTGCGTACCTAATACCTATCTCTACTGAGTGAAAGATCAGACGACATTATTCTGAAGACACTGACAATGATATAAAACAATTAGCTGTCCGAAGTTGAAGTAGTTGCAAGAAACAGATAATGGATATGAAATGATGGCTTTTTAAAAAGTATTTGTGTCTGGTTGCGGTTACCCTCGACGATCTTGAAATTTCCTTCGCTCTTCTAGATACTTGCCGAAACGCTATTTAATCACGTGGCTCTTCTTCACCCCTTACAACGTAGCTCAACACATACCAGAAGGAAGTGTGTGGTACAACAGATTTGAGTTTTATCCATTGATTATCCACGTTCGTAGCTCTTCAGAACTGCTTAAAGTTGACTACTGTGGAAATGCGTGTCTTCTAGCATTGGTTAAGTATAATTTCTTCTACCAATTGCTGTCATTGTTGCCGCAGCAGGCATGTGGACTCTGATTCACTTCTCTTACCTGAATTGGAAACTTCTGGTTTATTGTAATGAGGAAACACGAGACGTTACCCTCACGAGTCATTCTCAGCAATACAAGGTGATATTTGGATAAGGCACGCAGTGCAATATCATACCAGTTCCAACCTCTGGCTCCTTTCTTAATCACGTGAGTCTCCTTCTCTATCTCACGATAGCTAAAGACATCCCCCAACAAAATAGCATGATGAGGCAGTTTACTCAGAAAATCCTCCCCGATTTCTTAAATATTTCTATAATGCAGAATCCATTTGTAGGTTTTCTGTAAGAGCATCCGATTATCATCTTATCGCTTACCTTCACATGACGTACTGAAATCTATCCATATCTATTACAAACAGCAGAATACCTATAATGCTTTCTCGCGGAGCGCCAGCTATCACTTCAGTTTCCTTCGATGACTTTTCATCAGTTACCACGGTGTCCCCTTTGACAGAAAATCACGAAACCAGTCACACAACAGCGACTGTGCTCCATGGCACGGTGTCAAAAGCCCTATGTGTATCAAGAAATATGGAATCAACTTGAGACCCCTTGTCGACAGCACTCAGTACTTCCTGTGAATAAATGGCCAGCAAGAACGATATTTTGAGATTCCGTGTCGACTATGTGTCAACAGCAACTGTATCATGGTTTTTACCGAATCCTTACGATGTACTTTATATTGGAACAAAAATATGTGTTTCAAAATCTTACTGGAAACTGTTGTTTGTGATATGGGTCAATAACTCAGCTACTTACTTTTGTTCTTGTCTATTGGTGTGACCTGTGCAGCCGGCCGGGGCGGCTGAGCGGTTTTAGGCACTACAGTCTGGAACCGCGCGACCGCTACAGTCGCAGGTTCGAATCCTGCCTCGGGCATGGATGTGTGTGATGCCCTTAGGTTAGTTAGGTTTAAGTAGTTCTAAGTTCTAGGGGACTGATGACCTACGAAGTTAAGTCCCATGGTGCTCAGAGCCATTTGAACCATTTTTTGACCTGTGCAACATTTTGGTCCTTAGGTACCGCTCTTCCGTCAACTGAGTGCCTGCATATGACTGTTATATATCGGGCTATTACATCAGCATACTCTAAAAGGAACCATTCTGGGACTTGGCTTTATTAAGTGTCGTAAGTTGCTTCGCTACGCCGAGGATGTGTACTTCTAAGTTACTCATTTTGGTAGCTGTTCTTGATTTGAATTGTGGAATATTTACTGCATCTTCTTTTGTGACGGAATATTTGAAAGCCGTACCTAGTAACTCCGCTTTAGTGCCTATGCCGTCGGAAACATTACCATTGTTATCATGCAGTGGATGTACTGATTCTATGTTGCCACTAGTGTACTGTACGTACGACCAGAAACTCTTTGGATTTTATGCCAGATTTAGAGTTTCATTGTAGAAACTATTCAAAGGGTCTCGCACAGTAGGCCGTGACAAATTTTGAGATTCTGTAGAGCATAGTCAATCATATTCAGATATACGATGTCTTTCTTCCAGTGTCTGCCAGTCCCCTGACAATCGAGCAAGCCAATAAAGATCAGTGTCGCCTTGCGTAGCTTTGTACTGTGAGGAGAACAACTAAACGTTATTCATTACCTTCGAAACAAGTAAAGAACAGAGACGAACTCGCATGGACAAACATTATGACCAATCGTTAAAAAAAAAAAGAAAAAAGAATTGAATGCATTTTTCTGTAGCAGAAATTCGCAAACGTAAGATCTACTAAAGAAATGTGACGCAGAAATGCTGACTGGTGAGAAACACGTGTCCATTGTCTTAAAGAAACTGCATTGTGTTTAGGGGACTCTATACTGTAAGAAAGTAGCTCGCCTTGAGATATCCGTTAATTACAATTGTTTTCAGAGTTTTGTGCAGCCGCAGCTCGCAGTCTTTCTTCAGACGCTGGGACCCCGCAAGACATTTCGCGGCGAGTGGTAATCCGCGGGTAATGGGATACGCCTTAACGGCCAATCAGCAGCCGGTAAGATGTTATTAAGCAGCAGTTTTGAGCAGATCATATCTGGGTGACGGTTAATTGCTCGCCACCCTCGGGGCTGTGGAGTGCTGACTGCTGAGTGTGGGCCGCCGCTGCCGCCGCCAGGCTAAATGGAATTCTTCCGGCTTACTTGTTTATCTCGGCCGCGCAAACAGTGCTGCCCCAAATGAACTCACCGGGCCGCTGGCCGGAATTAACAGTGGCTGAGGGAAAGGCGGGGCTGACGAGACGTAGGGGGAGGAGGGGGTCAGCCATTGTTTCAGACCACTGCGCTTCGCTCAAGACGGAGGCGAAGTACGCCGGTAACTCCTGCGATACGTCAAGGGTACCAACTGGGCGAAAGGAAGGAACTCGTTTGGACTACACAGCTGCTGGAGGACACAACGGTCTCGATTACGAGAAATAGGAGTACGAAAAGTGCCCTGTTTTAACGAGAGCATCTGGAAACCATTATGTAGATGCCCCGGACAAGAAAAGATGAGTAAAATGACGTCTAGTAAATCGTATAATTTACTGTAATGACATGATTATTATAAATATCAACCATCTACACTGCTTTTTAAATGGTTTTTGTTTTAACAATCGCTCACGATGAGTCCATTTCGGCATATTGCCGTCATCACGTGCCTTTAAACATCGTTGCTGTCACGTCCTGCTTTTATTCTTTTTCTTTTCTGTTTTTTTAGTATTGTTAGTTTCACCCTAGATGTACGGTGGAGACGTATTTCTGAATTTAGTCGGTTTTTATGTATGCTACTACTCTCTTGACAGCTTGGATGACAGTGGACCAGTTGTCAAGACAAAAATAGCATACATAAAAACCGACTTAAGTCAGGAATACGTCTCCACCGTACATCTAGAGAGAAACTGAAAATAGTAAAAAAGACAGCACGTGGCAGCAACGATATTACATAGCACCTGATGATGGCAATATGCCGAAATTGACTCATGGTGAGCGATTCATAAAATAGAAACCATTTAAAGAGCAGTGTACATGGCTGAGATTCACAGTAACCATACAATATAATACGAAGTTTGACCCACAAAATAAGAAAATGTAGAAAGCGTACTAAGTGACGTTAAGATTCTGTCACGACGGCACACGTTGACAGAAATCACACTTTTAGTCTTCCGCAGCAATTACTACTTATTTTCCACTAGTGGACAGTCTTGGATGTCGTACCATTTCAAGAGACAGCTGAAATGAATGGGCGTTAATTACTTGAAACTAATTTTTCCTTCTGTGGACTAAGTCAACAACAATGATTGTAGTCTTCTGTGGGATCAGCAATCATTTATTCACAACATTCTCAAAGTTATTTTCCTCAATGCATCTACTACCTCCCGAAATCCCTAAAATATACACATCAAAAAGAGTTTTGCATCACCCCGGTTCCCAGAACTCCTGAAGGTGGACGTTGACTGTGCATTTGGAACACAGACACAGCCCCTTTGACTGTTCAGAGATGTCACTAAACCCGCCCAAAAATGTAAACAACCATGCATGAGCAGCACCTATCAGACGGAGGGGGTCCGACAGCCGATCAGTTCCAGTCATTCCACCAGAAAGGAGGTACATGGCTCGTGTTGTCTGTAGTTCAACCATGCCTAAACGGTCAATACAGCAGTACGATTTCATCCGAATTGTCACTTTGTGCCAGGAAGGGCTCTAAACAAGGGAAGTGTCCAAGCGTCTCGGAGTGAACCAAAGTGATGTTGTTCGAACATGGAGGAGATACAGAGAGACAGGAACTGTCGATGACATGCCTCGCTCAGGCCGCCCAAGGGCTACTACTGCAGTAGATGACAACTACCTACGGTTTATGGCTCGGAAGAACCCTGACAGTAACGCCACCGTGTTCAATAATGCTTTTCGTGTAGCCACAGGACATCGTGTTACGACTCAAACTGTGCGCAGTAGGCTGCATGAAGCGCAACTTCGCAGCCGACGTCCAAGGCGAGGTCCATCTTTGCCACCACGACACCATGCAGCGCGGTACAGATGCGTCCAACAAGATGCCGCCAAATAGACCGCTCAGGATTGGCATCACGTTCTCTTCACCGATGAGTGTCGCATGTGACTTCAAAGAGACAATCGTTGGAGAAGCGTTTGGAGGCAACCCAGTCAGGCTGAACGTCTTAGACGCACTGTCCAGCGAGTGGAGCAAGGTGGAAGTTTCCTGCTGTTTTGGGGTGGCATTATGTGGGGCCAACGTACGCCGCTGGTGGTCATAGGTTGGACCGTAACGACTGTACGAAACGTGAATGCCATCCTCCAACCGATAGCGCAACCATATCGGCAGCATATTGGGGAGGCATTCGTCTTCATGGACGACAATTCGCGACCCCATCGTGCACATCTTGTGAATGACTTCCCTCAGGATAACGACATCGCTGTACTAAAGTGGCCAGCATGTTCTCCAGACATGAACCGTATCGAATATGCCAGGGATAGATTGAAAAGGTCTGTTTATGGACGACGTGACCGACCAACCATTCTGAGTGATCTACGCCGAATAGCCGTTGAGGAATGGGAGAATCTGGACCAACAGTGCCTTGCTGAACTTGTGGATAGTATGCCACCATGAGTACAGGCATGCATCAATGCAAGAGGACGTGCTACTCGGTGTTAGAGGTACCGGTGAGTACAGCAGTCTGGACCACCCCATCTTAAGGTCTCGCTGTATGATGGTATAGCATGCAATGTGTGGTTTCCATGGGGAATAAAAAAGGCGGAAATGATGTTTATGTTTATCTCTATTACAATTTGCTGTACAGGTTCCGGAACTCCCGGAACCGAGGTGATGCAAAACTTTTTTTAATGTGTGTATATACATCATGTTTCTAAAAATGTTTCTACCTGTTCTGTAACAAATGCTTTCGCTGACAATTTTTTGGGTTCAGTAAATCATTTTGAATTCCCCTTCCTATCAGGATTTTTAAGACGATTAAAAGTTAGATTATTGAATCTCTTGTGGTCTATTTTTGAAATATATCCGAGGACTTGGCACTCTGCTTTCGTACAGCGTCTGCAACATGACACGTACGGTACGGGTCGCAATTGTTGCGCCGTCGCCGTCAAGACGTTTTCTAGCCCAAGCGTTTCTTTTGTCATCTCTACCTCCTTCGTTTTATCTGTTCTGTATCTTTTCTTGTTTGCTAAACTAGACATTCTGAAGCAAACCGGTAGTATCACTGATTGGTAAGGCCTTACCTTGAACTTATCAGAGACTGATTTATTGCTGAAATTGTTGTTCGATAGGTGGCGTGATAGTTGGATTTTCATGACTGTTCCTCGGACTGCCCTTTTCTCAAGTTTATTCCTTTGTAACACGTTCCCTGGATACCTGACCTGAGTAACTATATCCGTTCTATCATTTCTTGCAAACAGTGATTATAGACTTACCGGGATACTCGTAATGTACTGTATCTCCCCGGATAACGGATACACGACAGGTTTCGACGTTTCCTCTTCCAGTGGGTTACCACGTATGATAGCAACCCTGTAACCTATTCTGGTTCGGTCATTAATGCATTTTTCTTCGAGTGCTTTTATTTTTCGTTTATCAACGTTTCAATTCCTTAACATAATATTTGGTAATATTAATCTGAAAGTTCTGGAATTCCGCAGCTGGAATATTGCTCACGTATATTACACCAGATGTCTAGAACCCGTTGGACGGGGACCCGTGACAGGCATTCGTATAATCCAGTATTGAAATGGTTCATGCCTAAACGTTAATTTCTGCAAACATTTTTATAGACAGAATTGCTCCTTTTTTAAATGCGTGGTACAAGTTATGGCTACCCGTATGTTTTTACTGCATTTAACCTTCAACAATATTGTAAATAGAACTGACCGCTACAACTCAGTGAGTAAGCTGTTTGTGGCCTGTAGGATTTGAAAATAAAAGGTATGGAAATAGATCAATTTAAAATCTTAAAATAAGCGCACACTAAATATTTCAAACTCAACTCACTCAATAAAAAATTCATCTTAAATAGGTTAGACTGTAATTCCATGAGGCTTAAAATCGTTCTCAATTAGGAAAAAAACTTATATCTCATTAATTGAGAGAAATACACTTTCTTTCCTTAAATTAAGTGAGAACTGCGGTACTGCCAGAAGACAGGCGTAGCGAGAACGTTAGCTAGCAATTGTTAAACATGGAAAGAAAATATGTTTTAACTCAAAACAAAACCTGTAGAAGAAAAACAGATAAGCTGTAAGAGACAACAATTTATTTCATCAAACACATAATTTGGCAATACTGGAGCATAATGGGAAACAACTTTTAAACAAAAGGCTGCAGTATAATTTAAATAAAAGTATATTCATATCCTAACAAGAAAACAATGTTAAGAGAGTGATTTTGCAATTAATATAGTAATATTTAAGATTTATAAATGTGATCGATTTAATGTGGCCGTAAACATTTAAAAAATCCTAGAACATTCACAGAGGGTCTATCAGTTTCATCATAAACTATCTATTGCAACTTCAGTATCACATTAACGTCTTACACTGAGACGTAGTGTGAATTTAGCTCAGAATGCTGTCTTCATAACAGCCAAAGAATGGAATAAAAACTGCTGACGTATCTCTTGCACGTGATTCTGTCTGTGTGTGTGTGTGTGCGTGCTTGCGTGTGTATGTGTGTTTCCAGAACTTGTGGCATATGTTGACCATCCATAGAGTGGGAGATGCTGCGGATGGTGTAGTCATTGTGTGAAGTATCGAGAACCGCCTCACGAAGTAGTTTTCTTGTTTGATTAACCCTTATTTAACTAAAAGTATGAATTAAACAAGAAAACTGTAATCCAAGAAGTGTGAAGAAGTGCTTTAGTAGTAAGAAAAATTTAGCCAGTAATTGTTAATTTATCAGTTTTTTGTTTCCTCATGATACTAGCCTCGGTGGTGGTAACACACCTTTTCGCATTTACCTCATTTCGAACACTACGTCGATTGTTTAGAATTTATTTTGTATGGCACTGAAATGAGATCAACGTTTATGCGCGTCAGTAACGTGTAGGGAAAGCAGCCAGTTTCGTGCTGTCAGACACTATAGCTTTACCTGTACAGTTATGGGGTTTTATTAGAACCAAAAAAATACAAAAGTTCAAAAAATGTCCGACAGATGGCGCTTCATGTGATCAGAATAGCAATAATTGGCATAACAAAGTAAGACAAAGCAAAGATGATGTTCTTTACAGGAAATGCTCAATATGTCCACCATCATTTCTCAACAATAGCTGTAGTCGAGGAAAAATGTTGTGAACAGCACTGTAAAACATGTCCGGAGTTATGGTGAGGCATTGGCGTCAGATGTTGTCTTTCAGCATCCCTAAAGATGTCGGTCGATCACGACACACTTGCGACTTCAGGTAACCCCAAAGCCAATAATCGACGGACTGAGGTCTGGGGACCTGGGAGGCCAAGCATGACGAAAGTGGCGGCTGAGCACACGATCATCACCAAACGACGCGCTCAAGAGATTTTTCACGCGTCTAGCAATATGGGGTGGAGCGCCATCCTGCATGAACATCGTACATTCCAGCAGGTGTTTATCAGCCAGGCTCAGGATGACGCGATTCTGTAACATATCGGCGTACCTCTCACCTGCCACGGTAGCAGTTACAAAACCAGAATCACGCATTTCCTCAAAAAAGGAAAGGCTCGATAACGGTAGATGTGGTAAATCCAACCCATACCGTGATTTTCTAGGATTTTCGGGAGCCCAAATTCTGCAGTTGTGGGCGTTGACAGACCCTCGGAGCGTGAAACGAGCTTCGTCGGTCCACAACACGTTAATCAACCAATAATCATCTTCCCCCATCTTTTGAAACGTCCACACTGCAAATGCCCTCCGCTTCACTGAATCACCAGGTAACAGTTCATGATGCCGATGGATTTTGTACTGATAGCATCGGAGGGTACGCCTCAGTGCCAACCAAACAGTAATGTATGGAATGCCGGTGCGACGTGCGACTGCACGAGTGCTGACTTGCCCGTGCATAGACGAACCCGCTACAGTCTCCATTTCTTCATGAACTGTCTCACCAGCATTACGCCTTGTGCTCGGTCGGTCACTACGGGGTCTATCGTCTAAACAACCCCTGGCTTCGAACTTCTAAATCATTCTCGCCACAGCTGCATTTGTCAACGGACCTTTATCCGTTCGAATCCCCTTCCTATGGCGATAGGATCGTAACGCTGAACTAGCACATTCCCCATTCTGATAATACAGCTTCACTAAAAGCGCCTTTTCAGGTAACGTCAACATGCTGTGACTGCTGGCGCATCTGATTCTCTCTCTCATTACAGCTCCTTTTATAGACGATTGTCATGCTCAGTCACTGACGTTTTGCTGTCCAGCGCCATCTGTCGGACATGTTGTGAACTTCGTTTTTTTTTTGTTCTAATAACACCCCATGTCATTCCAAGCATGTGTGTCAATTTTTACCGCTCTACCTACATTATTCCGTGGTTTATTAAGTTTTCATATTTATACTGATTTTTTGATCACCCGGTATTTTAAACATGTTCTTTCTAGCACAGCACTGTATGGAAATAGTCAAACGTATATTGATTTAAGAGATGAAATTCGCTTGAGAACAGTTCTGCTCAAAGCCTGCTCTATTATTACAAAAATATATTTTCCTCTCTTTCGCTTCTTCAAATGCACACTGTGGCAGTTTAAATAATAACTAAAAAACAATGACTTTGCGGGGAAGTAGTTGTTCAGCGGATATGCTAGGCTAAAACACTGCTATGTTGTGTAAAGTCCAGTAGTGGAATTATGAATTTTGTGTGGCGTTGTAGGCTAAATTACGTATCGGCAGTTTTTATGAAAGTTTTCCTCTCAGTGATGCTCATATTGAAGCCTTAAGAGACTGGAGACAGATTTCGCCGGCTGAATAAACCTGTAGTTATGATGGAAATTGTTTACCTTTGTAGCAGATAGTATGGTTCAAAATGGCTCTAAGCACTATGGGACTTAACATCTGAGGTCATCAGTCCCCTAGTCTTAGAACTACTTAAACCTGACTAACCTAAGGACATCATACACATCCATGCCCGAGGCAGGATTCGAACTTGCGACCGTAGCAGCAGCGCGGTTCTGGACTGAAGCGCCTAGAACCGCTCGGCCACAGCGGCCGGCGGCAGATAGTATGGAATCCTACAAATAATAGAGGTATCGTGAAACACCGTTTATTTAATTCACAACTAATTGAAAAGAATTTTTTGTTACAAAAATTATTGACTTAAGTTCCATAACGGAAACGTTTATTAAAGCGAGAAGCTACTTGAAAGACCCAGTTGACCTCTTACTGAGTTAGTTACAGAATTACTTAATGGCAATAACACCACGTGAATGAAGGAATACTCACCATGACAGCAGCTACTGTCACAGCTTCAACTTTTATGAATCACATGCGTAATAGGTTAAGGTATTTAGCTCTGCTACTACACAGTTACTTGAAGGGGTTACCTCCGTCTAAGAATTTGTGTCAACAACAGACTTATACATTGCGCCACAGTTTCCATCTCAGTTTGTAGAACTGAGCGACGTGCATTCATAAAGACGTTGCCGTGATAATGTCAAAGACTTTTAAGAATGTTGGAGAATGGCAAATATATCAATCTGAGATAGAAAATCCTGGCCCGGAAATAACTTGAGTACACAGTTATGAGCAGAAATGAGAATATTTCATGCGTACCGTCATGACTCATGACGATAAAATGGAAGTACAATCATTTCTAATACTTTTGTTTATCAGCATAGCAGTTCAAAATGCGCTAGATTCACAGCAGCGTTTGAAACTGTCCTACCGGTTACAATGAGGGGACGACATCGTCTCGCGAAGTTTTGCCGTGCACGACGTTCTGCGAGCAATGTCGCAGGTAGCGAGAATTCTGCCACCAGATCCTCTTCAGCAGTGTGAGCAGTTATTACGCACGAAAGAGTTTTCCCCATGATCCCACCCCGAACAAACCATACAGGATCACACCAAAAGAGGCAGCTGAGAAAGGCAAATCTTAAATTTTAGGAGAACGACTGAACATATTGAGCTGCAGTTTTCGCTAAGTTACAGCGAAAGAAGTAGCAAATTTTCAAACGTACGCAAGTAATTTTAAACGTTTATAGTTTCTAAATTACGAAGCCATCTTGTTTTTATTTGATCTGTACCACGTGTCTCTCCTAAGAGTCGTCAGGTGAATTTCCTCCGGTGTTTCGGCAGATATTCGCGATTTATTTTTTGCGTAGCGTAGCTGGAGTCAGCCCAAAATTTGTAATTACTGCTCGTTACGTCTTTCATGTGACGCGCGGTGACATAGAAAGCGTCGGTTTCTTTCATATTACAAACAAAATAATTTTTAAACCGGAATTTGACTTGTCCATTCGATGGAGCCCTCCCAGATTAGTCTAGACCGATATTCATTTCGTCGATATGTATTAACAGAGACAGCAGAACACAAAGAGTAAACAACAATCCCACAGCGACACAGCAGCGATGCATGCTTGGCGCTAGTAGTCACTGCGGGCCAGGGCAGAGCTGTCTCCGCTCTTCGTGTTTTACCGTCTCTGTTGATACATACCGACAAAACGAATGTCGATCCATATTAATCTGGGACCGCTCCATCGAATGGGCGCGCAAAATTCGGCCTTAAAAATCATTTTGTTTTTTAACGGGATACAAACCGATGTTTTCCGTCGACAAAGGGCATCACATGAAAGACGTGATGAGCAGTAGCTGTTTGGGCTGACTCCACCTACACAACGCAAAAGCAAAATTGCAACTATCTACTGAAACAACAGTGAAAATACGCCTGACAACACTCAGGAGAAACACCTTGTATGTGGCATTCGTACAAACCATAGAAGTTTCAGCAAGACACCACATGTGGACTTTGATCAGACAGCAATAAGACAGCAGAATAGCAAGCCACTGCCAACTGTCAGGAAAATATGTCTCACATATGTATGTCTCACAGATGCATGCCGTACAATGCCAAATGTAAACGAGCACGTAACTCAGAAAGGCTTCAGACCTATCAGTTTGTACTCAACTGTCGTAATAATCGAGATAACTTGCTCACAGAGCTATTGAGAGTTTCACAATCAACACTACAGTAAGAAAAATGGCTCTCTTTTATGCTGAAAGTTGCTGTGGAGAGTCCCGTACTACATTCTAGCGGCGATTCAACGCGCAAATATCGGATGTCTTGCTCATGTTGAATTCGATTGCCACGTTGACGGCCAGAACACGCTTTGAAGTCTCCCACTTTACTTAATCCGCCAAACTGTACCATTCCTTGTGATGAAAGGAAAGGCACCTCGCCCATAAAACATCAGACGGTGAATAATACTATCGTACGTTTGTAAGCGAAAGTGTCCATTTCCAAATGCAGCAAAAACGCTACCGCAGACGACACGTATTTATCTACCGTTAGCGGGTAGCAAATCGTGACAGCGCACCTGTTGTAGTGTATATGACTCAGTACTAAATATTGAGAATAATTATTCATAGTTCATAACATACATGAATTCTGTAACTGGATTTTTCAGCAAAGACTTATGGAATGTCACTTCTACTAGTAGTAACAAATATTACACTGGGTTTATTTACAAATAACTTTTCTGCTACCACTATTGAATTTATTTCATTCATATTTTACACGACGCGTTTCCGGAAATGGTTCCCATTTTCGAGTGTGTTTTCTTCTTTGACCTACGCCATTTTCAAGTAGCTTTGAATGTGTGAGGTTCTGCTTTGTTTTATTCACTTTAAAGTTTTCTTATGGCCCATTTGTGCAGAGTCTCACACACGTTAGACATCACACACAACTTTCAATGTGATGAAATTGACCATAAGAAAACTCAATGTGAACAACACAAACCAGAACCTCACACATCGAAAACATTACATGAAAATGGCATAGTACAACGAAAAAAACACACTTGATAATGAAAATCATTTCCCAAAACGCTGTCGTCTAAAATATAAATAAAATAAATCGTGAGTGGTAGTATCCCTTTCATCTTCTTTAGATTTCTTTCTTTTCTTTGTTGTTCTGGCCTCCTTTTCCATGCTTTTAGCCGGGTTTTCAGATTCAGGGACACGCTGCCCGTTCATTCATAGAAGACCACTTTTCATGTTGTTCCCATTTCTGATGCCTAGTTTGCTCATCGTTTTAAATCTGCTTGTTATTACATCATCCAAACATATTATGACATCTATCACACCAATCTGAAAAGCTGACATGCCAACAAAAACAGTTTTTTGCGAGCGTTCCCAAATGCAACTATTGATGTTTTCATGCGTATTCTATATTTTCCCCCCAAAATATCGATAGACTGACAAATATCTACAGTTTATTTTTCTGCACCCTGATAGATACTTCATTTAATTCTGTTAGGGCATTAAGCGTAAATAATGCCTCTCAAATTTGATAAGTGGTGGTGAGAGAGCCATCATATCATAGAATACCTGGGCTGCTTTTCTTCCCTTCCCGATACATCTCATGGAATAAGCAAGGCGAATATTCACTTCACTATATTCTGTGCATATTACAGGAGACGCCATTATACATTTACTTACATTGCACTCTTGACATTCCTCTACAATTCTGCTGGATATGCCTCTTCTCTTTCTTACCTCCTACTAAACGTAAGGGATTTTTCACTATTACAATATTTACATGTAGTAACAGAAAAAAGCAAGACTGAAAACTTGCACATACTAATTAAAATGAAATCTTTGTTTTCATTATTTACAAAACAGTATCTTCTTTCAACTTGCGGTGAAGCACTGTCTGGCGAACTTTTCGGCTCTGACCTCACAAATTCTACATTTTTACGATTTTCAACACGCTTGTGTTGATTTCTGTAAAATTTACGACTGAAATTAAACTTCGTTTTTAGCATTTTACTATGTAAAATGGTTGAAATACCCAGTTACAATAAAAAATTTCCTACACGAACGTACGCGAAAAACACAAGTAAACTCCAGTAATCTGTTTGTGTCAACAGAAAGATCGATTGCAATTGCAGTCTATATGTTCTTTAAGGATATTACAAAAGCGAGTTGCTATAGAAAGAGCAGCGCCAAAATTAAATAACGAGACTTTTAGGCAAGGTATTGTGATTGAGAGTAGTGTGACAGCATGGCATTCACGCACCGCAGATGGCTTAGTAAAGCATTTAAATGCGAAAATGATGGAGTACTAGACATAAAGTATAGATTTTTAGAATCTCGAAGAGTCACTGAAATTTTTTAAGTAAAAAGAATTCCATTTTTTGGGCCCTTGTGATGTCCATGTACCGTTAACGTTCCAGATATTTGGTTTCATCAGGCTACCTTCCACTGAGAAGGCTGTTGCACTCAGCGACTGTTATATTGACTTGTAAATAATAGATTTCAGCTATCAGTCGTCTTTTTTAGATTTTATTAGCTGATCTAGATTTCAGCTAGAAACTAGCCATTCACAATGCACTATCATTTTTGATCAGTGATCAAAAATTATAGTGCATTGAGAATGGTTAGTTTCTAGCTGAAATCTAGATCTGCCAATAAAATTTAAAAAAGACGACTGATAGCTGAAATCTGTTATTGACAAATGTTTTAATTTCAGTTAATATCATCATCCGTCAGGTGACGTGAGTAACACTTGTCGCATTTGTAATAGAAGTCGACTAATAGATTGTGATTATCATTTCTACTACCATCACTTAGAATATGTACACGTGCAGCGAAACATTTACGGAAAGTTAAGGAAAAAGAGTAAACATGGAACGAACTAAGCGGATGTAGGTGATACTAGCTACCACACAAACTTGCAGTTGGGTTGAAAGCATCACCTATTTAAATTTACCAAAATGCAGGAAAAGTTTACAGAAAAGATTGTGAGGAACGCATACTGACTGCTAAAACATATGATAACTCTATTCAGACGAGTTTGTAGTCGTTACTGCAGCTCTTTCGCAAATACGCAGCGAGTTTGTGATGAATTTCGTAGGATTTGAATGCGAAGTCGCTTCAGCCTTTAAGAAGAGAGAGCGCTTTATCAAAGGAAGTTCCGTCCTCTGACATTATGCAAATCTCCTTTTAACGAAGCCCTCAGGTAACTCCTGTACGTATCCCATTCAGGCGGCTTCCGCCAAACTTCGCTTCCGCTTAATGAGCTCTCTATGATTGTTTCTACATTGGGAAATTCTTTAATTCTTGCGAAACTTGGCAACTTCGTAAAGACATTCGTAGCGCGTTTCGATGCTTTACATCTCGCATTACTGTAACAAACTTTTAGCTACTGTTGCAGCAAAATGTTGTACATAATTACTTTTAATAAAAATAATTTATATTTTTCTGCAGTATCTGTGTTTTCCCGAAATTATTTTCGTTCCCATAGAATTGAACGTAAGTAGCACCAACTGATCCAAATTTTCGAACTGTGTCGTATGATATATTTGAGGATTCCTGCGAATTAGGTGATGGTTACATATTTTAGTGCGAGGAAATGTAAAAAGATATGCAAGCATTTTGGATTCGCTAGTAGCCTTTACAATTTTTTTACTGAGCGTCTAAATACTGTAGCTTAAAACACACGGTGTTTTTCACTAAGGTTTAAAAACCTCAGAAGCGACTTAGATGATGCTGGGGCAAGTAAGACACATCGGGTCTCCAGTGTCGGGAAACAGTCCAAAAATGTATGAGAAATGTTGAACGTGTGACGTCACCAGGTGACGTACCTCGTTGTACGTGCAGTGATTGGACTTGGTCGTCCAGGAATGACTGAGCGATGAAATACCTGGGTTCGAGTAAACGGTGCCAATTTTACAGAATTATTGTTCTCGCTGTAATAAAGTAATAGTTGTTCCTGTTTCGTGTCTCTTTCCTTTCGTTCTTTCCGTTTTCCTAGCAGGCGTTGTTCCGTAAAGAAAACATAGGTCATTTACTGGTAACGACGGAATTCGGAAGCTTATATTCATCTACTACTGTTGTAATACCGTATGTTTTTGTTGTACTGCACTTTGCACAAAACCAGTGGAGAGCACGCGACCGGTAAATAAAGTAATAAATCTTACCTCAAAGTAAACTCATAGTTGTCTAACGCAGTGAAGAAAATACTGTCTGCCAGACGCAAGACTCGAACCCCGAGCTACACGCGCTATAGCCGCACGCGTGGGCCCAGAGCCACACCGACGGGAAAGCTTGACTTGGCTTGGGTTGATAAGGTGCGATAGAGTTCAGCTCCTGTACGTGCTGTGAGGTACATCACATGGTGACGTCACGTGTTGGACATTTGTCATACGCTTTATGGGTATTTCCTGATATTTGCGATCCCCTGTATCTGACATCCAAAGGAGTGTCTTATCACTTCTACGACGCTATATGTCAGTTATCTCTTACAGCAAATCAGTCTCTTCAACAGAAATCAGACATTTCCACTGGTCATTTCCTGATAACGTACGAAGTGCTGCTCCGTGTCAGGCCTTTCGATATAGTTATTTTCAGCAGATTATTGCCAACGTCTACCAATTGTAAAGTCTCTCGCCACTGAGTCAACCTTTCAGGTCTCCTCCACAGCCCAGTTAAGAGGATTAGGGACAGACCGGCAGGTCAACGACAGGCTGGGAAAATTTCCATCATCGGATACCGACTGTAGCGCAGACAGTAACGACACGAACAGCACACTAAAACGATCCTACTCCTCTTCTCTTTTTTTTCAGTTCTAAAACTGATTAGTCACGACGGCTCTTTCGGGTTTGGGTAGGACAGTTTCGTATGAAAGTTTGTGGAGCTTGTAAGCAGTTAACGTACTCGCTCCCACTGCAATCAACTCTTCACACATTGAATCAACTCTTCACACACTGAATATCAACTTGGATTCCCAGGTAACACTATACTGTCACATAGCTCAGTTCAAAATATAGACACCACTGCAGCTAACTGGCTAAATACCGGTATTCATTGAGATGCCATCTCTCCTCTGTCAAAATCAATTCAGTGCAGAAAGCTTCCAACCTGATCTAATGTGCATATACAAATATAGGCAGCCTGCTTTTCTTCTTATACGTGTCTAAATTGATCCATGAGACATACGACACTTCCACAGTTGCATTTAACAACCAGTGCATACAATGAAATATCCACGGTTAACGTGTCCACTGCCGTTTTTCGATGTCAGCATGCAATAACGTAGTACTGATGGAATAGAACAGAATGTTAATTGAGCAACAAATTGGTAAAGACTATGACAAAATAACAGCGAGGCAAAGAAAAGAACATACATGTAAAATAATAATCAAAAATTCTAAATTACAAGATTTTAAACATGGCTGCAACAGCAACTGTTGAAATTCTTCACGATAAAGGATGACAGCCAAAAACAGTTGCAGGATAAAAATTTATTAAAATTTCTTGACCAAGGTTTCAACCCTTCAACCTGTGCCCATAGTCATGTTGTACTAATGGAGAAGATGCCTCAATTATTGACGACGCCTTTGGCACAATTGTTTTATTAATCTCCGTTACATGATGTAATTTCAGACTTTTTACTTCTGATGAAGGTATATTTATATGTACCGAAAACTTGGTCAAGAAATTTTAATAAATTTTTATCCTGCAACTGTTTTTGCCTGTCATCCTTTATCGTGAATTCTAAATTAGTTACATTTCCATGTTTGCATATGTAATTAAATCTTAATAATCTGTTATTTTCACTAGTACTGAAAGGGAAACTTCCCAGAAGTCTGAGATGTCGGTAGATTTAATAATTGAGTTGCACCCTATGGCTCAGTTCTGCGAAGTCGGTACGTACGTAGGCTACTGACTCTTCTATGCCCTCTTGCTTTGACGTCACGACACCGTGCTGTGTAAATTTCTATGTTATTCCATAGCTCTCAGAGACTGCAGACGTGTGTGCAAGTTGCGTTTGCGTGAGTGTGTGTGTGTGTGTGTGTGTGTGTGTGTGTGTGTGTGTGTGCGTGTGCGTGTGTATATGTGTGTCTACTGCTAACAAAGGCCTTAATGGCCGAAAGCTTTAATTGTGTGTATCTTTTTGTAGCGCCTATCGCGACTCAGCATCTCCGCTGTACGGTGAGTAGCAACTTTCCTTCTCTGGTATTGTTACATTCCATCCTTTATTTTCCATTGTTTCGTAATAAATTATTTATACAAATGGCATTTATTACAATAATATCAGAAAAAGTAACTTTATTCATGTCAAAAGTGTAATTTATGCGAAAACCAGTGGATGTACTAAAAAGGAAATTTTAGCCCTGAAAAGCTGATAAAATTTGGAAATGGTTTCATATATAATACTTCTATACATGCATAGATATATATTTTTGGTGGTGAGGAAGCAAATGTACTTGATTTAACTCAAATAACTTACGCGTGAGTATAAGTACCCGGCCGCCATCTTGGCTCACTCAGACTGGTTTGAGCAGTTTTCGCGAGCAGTCTCTAGGTAAGTTGGATGGGAGACGAGTTGGTCGTCTGGTGAAAGTACTGAGATTTTTCTAAGTGCCGACTAGTGGACTTCGAAAAGTTTCGGCGTGTCGCCAGTGAACATTTAGTAATACTTTCGAGCTGTGGACTTGGAATATTTTGTCGTCAGAAGACGATTCCAAACTAAAATTTTGTCGCAGGTGTTGAGTGAGGATTCGGACTTGCAGTTTTTGTCAGTTATCTTGTGTGAACTTTAACTTGAATCCGAAGCAAGCTGGACTTAGAAATTCTCGAGGCTTTGGATTAATTGGGGACCTAGCTGAGATACTGCCTGGTTATTTACGTTCTCGTATAGGATAAGCATTCATCCTTGAAAACTGATTAAACTTGTTGCGCCGGCAGGTGTCGCAGAGCGGTTCTAGGCGCTTCAGTCTGGAACCGCGCGACTGCTACGGTCGCAGGTTCGAATCCTGCCTCGGGCATGGATGTGTGTGGTGTCCTTAGGTTAGTTTGGTTTAAGTAGTTCTAAGTTCTAGTGGACTGATGACCTCAGATGTTGAGTCCCATAGTGCTCAGAGCCATTTGAACCAAACTGGTTGCTGCGCCCATAAGAAAAATAAATCTAACAAATTCGCAAAAGTCACAGCCTTTAGAGCTGTGAACTTTATTACGCAGATCCCTGCATTCATTCTGTTAAATACTTAGGGCAAATGCGACGACTGAATAGTTGTTCCCCTAGAAAGTTAAAGCAGCCTTTCGCTGTCGGCAATAGTGGTGTGCTACTAAATAAAACTTTAAAAATAGACAATTTGCACAGTAGTGCTGAGGGCTCAGAGGTGTTTCAGTGATCCGGTAGACACCGACTTTCATATGACATTTGTTCAGTTCAGTACTTCAGTCTTACGTTTACATTGCACTTAGGAATTAATGGACTGTGGGGTCTTGGTCCATTATTGTTCGTGTTGAACTAACCGGGAAAGCAGAGCAGTTTTGCAAGTGAGAGCAGTGCTACGACCTAGAGGCCTGAGTCCGAGCTACGCCTATCGCAAAACCAGTGATCGCTGCCCCGATCACCGAGTACAGTCTCACACCACATCACGCTACTTCGGAGACAGCAGCCAGTGGGAAGCGGTGTACAGCGGTTCTTCTTCAGCGTCAGCAGAGCCACAGCAAGGAACAAAGTTAAGTTTCGTAGTAGGTGCATTAATTGTTGTTTGTAATTGACGCTCTCTTGCCAACCACAGTGATGGAGTACGAGATAAAGAAGTCGCCCAGTGATTGTGATCCGATGTGGAGTGTGAATGAGCCTCAGCGCCTACAGAGTCAAGATTTAGTGCGAATGAAGCGTCAAAACTGTGCAAAACAGCGAACCGCGTACGACGGGACGAATGCTACGAAAATATTTGCAAGATATATTGTTGATTAGACGTTCACTGAACCCACACTAGCGAGCCCTAAACAAGGCACTTCAGTGGGAGCTGTGCTACCCTGGCACGCTGCCAGCTCGGCAGGCAGCGCACGGCGGGACGCACGGAACCGCCTTGCCCCCCAACCCCCTCGCCGGATAATCGAGTTACTGCCGGTGTGGCTCGGCCGCCGGCCGGTCGCAAATTAGTGTCAAATACCGTCCGTGGCGTGACTGGCACCAGCCCAACCCATTTTTTATGCCTGTCGGGAAACACATTTCAACGACGAGCTCACCGCTAATTAAAGGCTCCCGGCGCCGGCCAGCATCGTAAATTGAGCGGCACCCTACGTCACCGTCAGTGTGCGGCGGCATCGTTTTAATTTGGACTTTGGAAATTACTTTCGGATTCCGGCAGGCCGGTCGGTCGTTTTCCGGTCAGCGGCCGTGACGAGCGGCTTCGGCCGCGGTGGTCGCTGGGCGCGCCAAGATAAGCCCGCCGCGCCCCAACGCGTTAATAGAATATCGATCACGGTCACTTCCTTCGCGCCGCAATGCGACGACGCCAGTGTTATCGTCAGCGTGAAGAAACTAGTAAGCAATTAAAAAGGCCTACTGCCGTCTGTGAGCTACGACGGAAGCACAAGATTTCTACAGTGAGAAATGACAATCGAGATGGACATTCCGTCCGGAGTGGTATAATAATCTACGTCATTTGGGCTGCTGGGAAGCAGATCGCTCTCAAAGAACTCAGATATTCAATAAAAAAGTTAAAGAGTTTAACAGACTCTCTTATTAAGAGGGACGTACCTAGCACAGAGTTCTGTATATTAAAATTGCCAAACGTCAATAATAATAAACTGCGTGATAAGGGCTTCACTAACTATAAAATCAAAAACTTGACCCAAGTAAACCAAATTTGTATTACAAAATTTAAAAGGACATTAAACAGAATCAAGCTGATCACGCTACAAAGTAAATCTAACCGTAACAAGAAAGTACACTGAGCTGTCGGAAGTCATAGGTTAGCGATATGCGCATATACAAATAGCGGTAACACCAAGTGCAAATAGTATAAAAGGACAGTCTGTTGGTCCAGATATTATTTCTTCTGAGCTGATTCATGCAAAAATGTTTCCGACGTCATTACGACCCCACGACAGGAATTACGACATCCAACGCGGAATGCTAGTTGGATCTAGACGTACGGGATACTCTATTTCGGAAATCGGTAGGGAATTTAATAGTCTAACATCCTCAGTATCAAGAGTGTGTTGAGAATACCAAATTTCAGGCGTTACCTTTCACCATGGACAACGCCGCGGCCGATGGCCTTCACTTAACGATCGAGAACAGCAGCTTCTGCCTAGCGCGTTGTCAGTAGTAACAGACAACCTACACTGCGTCAGATAACAGCAGAAATAAATGTAGGAAGTGCGATGGACGCATCCGTTAGGACAGCGCCGCGAAATTTGACTTTGATGGGCTATGGTGCCAGACGAACGACTCGAGTGCCTTTGTTTACAGCACGACATCGGCTGCAGCTCCTATACTGGGCTAGATACCATAGCGGTTGGATCCTAGACGACGGGAAACCGTAGTCTGGTCACACGACTACTGATTTCAGTTGGTAAGAGGTGATGGGAGGGTTCGATGTGGCGCAGGCACTGTGCAATCTACTGGTGGCTTCATAGCTGTGTGCTATGTTTACATGGGACGGACTGGGTCCTCTGGTCCAACTGAACCGATAATTGATTGGAAATCGTTATGTCGGGTACTTGGAGACCATTTGTATCAATTCGTGGACGTCGTGTTCCAAAACAACGATCGAGTTTGCATGGATTACAACGCGCCATGTCACCGAGCCACAACTGTTCGCGATTTGTTTGAAGAACTTTCGTGACAGTTCGAGCGAATGATTTGGCCACCCATATCGCCCGACATGGGTCATAATCAAGAGGTCAGTTCGTGCACAAAATCCTGCACCGGCAACATTCATCGAAATTATGGACGGCTGTAGACATAGTATGGTTCAACATTTCTGCAGGGGACATCCAACGACTTGTGGAGTTTATGTCACATCGAGTTGCTGCACTACGCCAGACAAAAGAAAGTCGGTCACGCTATTATGAGGTATCCCATGACGAATCTACAGTAAACATTAATACGTATGGCAAAGTTATCTGACCAGGACTGGGTCCGCAGAAAAAAAATGGCTCTCAGCACTATGGGACTTAACTTCTGAGGTCATCAGTCCCCTAGAACTTAGAACTACTTGAACCTAACTAACCTAAGGACATCACACACATCCATGCCCGAGGGAGGATTCGAACCTGCGATCGTAGCGGTAGCGCGGTTCCAGACTGTAGCGCCTAGGACCGCTCGGCCATTCCGGCCGGCGGGTCCGCAGAAATTAACTTCCTAACATATTAATTCAACACAAAAAGCCGCCTGTGGACTACAGTGATTTGTGCGACTATACTGGAAAGAGAAAGAAATTAAACATGCAGCTATCCCTGCCTGCGTTGTCATAGATGACCCTGCGTCCATTTATTGAAATATTGGGAAACCCTAACTTTGTTCCTTCCTAACCAGCAGATACCACCAGACATTCACATCATAATTATTGTGTGTTGCCGAGTAGACAGCGGATAGTGCAATTGAATGCCATCGGAACCTGTCTGCCATTTCAGGCTGCCTTTCAAGTAGCGATAAGTCTATCATCTTCATCTCATTATCCAGAGTGTCTTCTTCGAGTTTCCACCACAAAGATAAGTCTCCGCACACCATATTTAAACTGGATGATGGTGGGACATAAGCTGGTATATTTTTTTATTGAAAATGAAACATCTCCAGCTGTAATTAAGATTTCATATTTATTGGGCTACTAGTTTTGACGTTGCACCAACGTCATCTTCAGGCCATTCACTTGTGCATAGCTTGGAATCACGCCTTCAGCTGTGCATCGTTTGCTGAATGCGATGGCTGCTGTTGTCTTCATCAGCTTGGTCTTATTATCTGAGAACTTGCAGGTTAGTGTCAGCACCTGGTAAGGCGTATTTAATCTTCGTACATCCATATTTAAATTGGATGATGGTGGGACATAAGCTGGTATAATTTCTTATTGAAAATGATACTCCTACAGCTGTATTTCAGATTTCATATTTATTTGGCTACTAGTTTCGACGTTGCGTGAACATCATCTTCAGCTAATAAAACCAAGCTGATGAAGACAACAGCAGCCATCGCATTCAACAAACGATGCACAGCTGAAGGCGTGATTCCAAGCTATGTAGAAGTGAAGGGCCTGAAGATGACGTTGACGCAACGTCGAAACTAGTAGCCAAATAAATATGAAACCTTAAATACAGCTGGAGGAGTTTCATTTTCAATAAAAGAAAAACAAAGCTAAGAAGTGTTTTCCACTGTCTGTGTACCGCATGTCATGTGTCCACTCTGCAAACGGTTTGTGTATAGAAATTGCTAACCATTGAGAAAACATTTCGTCCAACTCCAGCTAATGGCGTAGTATTTATATTACTTTTTTTCTGTCCCACCAAAATCTGTGTACAAATCATTGTCTCACCAGCCAACTTTTCGCGTGCGCTACTCCCAGAGTTTGATACTAGTGACCCTACGTCAGCTTCTAGCTTCTTTTCTTCGCCAATGCACTCTCTTTTTGTGTACAAAACTTCAGAAAACGGCTCTTGGCGTCAAACTCTAGCCGTTTTTGGAACACCCAATGCGTTTGTTTCTTGCCCGACTATGCAAAAAATCCCATCCTGCTAGGCCTTGGCATCTGTTTATCTATTTATCGTGACATGAAAATGTACCGAGTCTGAATAGCTCGGCTGCTTTCGGGAGAGAAGACACATAACCATCTGTCCACATGAATCCCCTTCTCATTTGTTTCTGAAAAGTAACGGTTCAAGGTGCACTCTATAAAGCACTTTGATGTAAGTGCCTGGCCGCTTTCAGCGTTACGCTGGACTCTCGTATTGTTTCCTGTTTCCTAAAGCACGTGGAAAAACTTTAACTATGGGTGCCAGACCAACGCCTGGACCGGAACAATACGTCCGGCTCGGTCAAAAGCTACTCCCATCGTTCGGAGACCTCTTCTCAAGTCACACCTGCCGCGTAGCAGTGGGACATCTTAGCTGCCGTCCCTTGCTCTGTCTGACTGCAGGTTTTCCAAGACCTCCACTCACACAGGCGATAGGCGATAAATTTACTATTATAGTCACAAAAATCCAATTACAAAACGGAGAAGAAAATTAAAAGATATATTGATCCTTACAATCACTGTTATTATACTCGTATAAAATATAGCTTCATCGGTCTAAACATGATTTTAATCCATGATTAATTGAATTTAATTATTAAAAATGGGAAGTGTCAAGTCGAGAACACCGTGACGCTTTTCAGCTCTTATTATATTTACTTATTTTCGTAGAAAAATGTTATGGTGTAGTTGGCTTCACAGTGGTTCAAAAATGGTTCAAATGGCTCTGAGCACTATGGGACTCAACTGCTGTGGTCATTAGTCCCCTAGAACTTAGAACTACTTAAACCTAACTAACCTAAGGACATCACAAACATCCATGCCCGAGGCAGGATTCGAACCTGCGACCGTAGCAGTCGCACGGTTCCGGACTGCGCGCCTAGAACCGCGAGACCACCGCGGCCGGCACAGTGGTTCGCAAAGTGATTATGTGGAAGTACGTGCAATAGGGTTAGGGCTACCTCTCACGACGGTGTAATGAGAAGGTTGGTGCGAATGACCAAGGGCTTGTCCGACTGGTAACTGAATGATGCATAAATGTTGAGAATCATATCTGACAGGCATTCGAAAAACTATATAGCAAATCTCGCGAGTAACTTGTACTTAAACTTCAAGAGAATCTCGGATTAGTCGTCAGCTCCGTTCGATTCCTGTCTCGTAGAGACTGTGTAAATGACAGAAGGCAAATGACAGCGTACACAGAGGCGTACAAGCAGTTATTCTGCCCTTGCCCCATCCGTGGTTGGAACAGGGGTAAGTTACAGTCTACAACAGTTAAAGAAATCCTGCGCTGCGCACCTCGTAGTGGCATAAGCCATACTTTTTATAGCCACTTGCCTTAGAAATAAAAAAAAACTCTGGAATATGCAATGTTATCAAAGAATCAAAGTTATACGGAGTGCCGCATACGTTTACGGAATTTAATGGGCTATCTACACCGATCACACAGAGAAAACACAAAAATACTGACGTTCAAATCCAATTAACATATAATTAATGTTCTATCGATTAATTTTCATACTATATTATCATTAATTATGTCTTTGAAAACCAAAAGTCGCGACCTCACTGTCGTTGCTCAAATGTATGTAACACTATACAGAGCCAGCCACACGCTTTAGCTGCCACTGGTCCTACATGTTCGTTTTACTTCATGTCGCAACCAATGTTCTTACAGTTTCAGTTGACGTTTTTACGTTTATAATACCACAGTGTGATGTCAACTACGAAGGCAATATAGAATGGTAACTAAATTATTTGAAAAAGGATTGAAAGGAGTTTGCAATGCACAAAATGTCTGTTCAATGAGTAAAGGTGTGATGCTTGATTTTCTACCAGTTACAGAGTCACGTTTCTTTTCAATTAGTGGGGCAGGAAATGATGCCAACTGGGAATGTATGGGTGTGGAAAACTAGTTCCGACATTTGCCTTACAATGATGAGAAGCCTTCCGAAATCCTTTTTCTGGGCAGCCCTCTTAGATCGTCCGCAAAAAAAATGGTTCAAATGGCTCTGAGCACTATGGGACTCAACATCTTAGGTCATAAGTCCCCTAGAACTTAGAACTACTTAAACCTAACTAACCTAAGGACATCACACACACCCATGCCCGAGGCAGGATTCGAACCTGCGACCGTAGCAGTCCCGCGGTTCCGGACTGCAGCGCCAGAACCGCTAGACCACCGCGGCCGGCGATCGTCCGCAGATGATGCTGTCACTTACTGTCTTTTTAAGTCATTAGATGATCAAAACCAACTGCAGAATGATTTAGAGAAGACATCTGTATAGTGCGAAAGATTGGCTCTAAATAATGATAAGTTTGAAGTCATCCACAAGAGTACTAAAGGAAATCCCTAAATTCGGTTACACGATGAAATCACACAAATCTAAAGCCTGTAAATTTAACTAAATACTTAGAGACTACAATTACGAATAACTTAAACATTAACGATCACATAATAATGTTGGGGGGGGGGGGGAAGGGGGGAACAAATCGAAGACTGCGATTTATGGGCAGAACACTTCAAAGCGCAACAGGTCTGCTAAATAGACTGTTTACATTACGCTCGTCAGTCCTCTCCTTGAGTATTGCTGTGCGGTGTGAGATTCCCATCAAATTGGACTGACGGAGGACATCGAAGAAGTTTCGTGCTATCGCGTGATAAGGGAGAGACATGGTATGTAATTAGGGTGGCAATCATTGAAACAAAAGCGATTTTCGTTGAGGCAGGATCTTCACGTGAAATTTAAACCGCCAACTTTCTCCCTCCCTTTCGAAAATGTTCGTTGGTGTCCATCTATATAAAGAGAAATGATCATCGTGATAAAATAAGAAAAGGCAGAGCTTGCGCAGAAAGATTGAAGTGCTCCTTTTTCCTAAGCGCCGTTCGAGAGTGGAACGGTAGAGAATAGCTCGAAGGTGGTTCGATGAACCCTCTGAGAAGCACTTAAGGCCCGGTTCTCACTCAAATAAGCAAAGAATCGGCAAAGTTGGAAAATATTTTTTTAGACAGTGAAGAGAAATAGAAAGAATATATTTGGGGATTATGACTGATCATACTTTGAACTTTGTTCTAGATTAAAAAGGAAAACAAAATGGCGCCAGTAACTATACGATTAGGGGCCTGAGAGATTTAACTACGGAGACTGCGTGCAATGCAGCCTCTCAGGAGTTATCTGAAATTAAAAATAGATAACATCAGTCGACACTACATTAAATTTATGGGAGCTTATACCTAAACACTATGAAATAAATTTAAATTTAACGATATGGTGTAAACTCAATGTTTGAGTTCGATTTTTGTTTATCAAAATATCCACGGGAGTACTGCCGGTCTACAGTGTCCAACGGGCACAATATTCCGGCGATCATACATGTCGCCATCATCAGGTGAACTGATGGATTGAGCTCCTGTGAACGTGCCGGCACGGAGATCCGTACACTATGGCTGCTCAGGGGGAACTGGGTTCGGTCGCGGCGGTGGCCGATTTAAATACCCTCCGCCCGCGGCGCGCTCACTCCGCCGTCCGCGCCCCGCGCCACGGTCGCGCGGTGGAACAGATTGCGACGGCGTCTGAGATGACGTCGGTGTGATGGCTCTGTCCGCCGTGGTCGTCACAACTATACATTTGCTCGATTTACTCTTGATTAACCCAATCGCTGGTTCCCAAGCCTTGCTAAGATTATAGCCACAGTCACGGTTTATGAGGTCGTCATTGGTGCGAATTTCGATGGCCTCTCTAACAACGCTGTCCCAGTATCTCGACGTCTGTACCAGAATCCTCGTGCGATCATACTCCATAGCGTGATTTTCCGACAAACAATGTCCAGCGACCGCCGACTTGCTCGGATACATCAGTCGAGTGTGCCTCTGGTGTTCACGGCATCGATCATTGACAGTACGCATCGTCTGACCAATATACATACGACTTGCCACATTGACACGGAATCTGGTACACGCCGGCATTCCTCAAACCGAGGTCATCTTTGGCGCTCCCCACCAGTGCACGAGTTTTATTCAGAGGACAAAACACAGTTCCGACCCGGTGTTTCTTCAAAATGCGGGCGATTTTCCCCGAGAGTGCGACTGTATATGGGATAAACGCAGTGCCTACCTCCTCCCTCGTGATTTCATCCATCTCCACAGGTTGTGCTGTAGTGGGTGGGCGGAGAGCACGTTGAATCTGCCACTCTGAGTACCCATTTTTTCGAAATACAGTTCTCAGATGTTCCAATTCCTGGGGTAGACTCTCTGCGTCAGAGATAGTACGCGCCCTATGTACTAGAGTTTTAAGCACCCCAATCCTCTGTGAAGGGTGGTGGCAGCTGTCTGCGTGCAAATAAAGATCAGTGTGCGTTGTCTTCCGATACACCCCATGGCCTAGGGTGCCGTCAGGCCTTCTCTTGACCAAGACGTCAAGAAAGGTAGTTTACCCTCCGTTTCAGTCTCCATAGTGAATTTGATGTTGGGGTGTATGGAGTTTAGATGTGTAAGGAAGTCAAGGAGTTCAACAGTACTAACAATTTCTGCGACCGGAGTGAACTTGGGGGTGGGAGCGAAGTTGAGACCTTTCTGCAAAACCGAGACCGCATCATCAATTAACACCATGCCACTCAAATTGATGACAGTCTTGGCCGGATCCTGCAGAGATGGTTTGTCGGGTCGGAACTGTGTTTTGTCCTCCGAATAAAACTCGTGCACTGGTGGGGAGCGCCAAAGATGGCCTCGGTTTGAGGAAGGCCGGCGTGTACCAGATTCCGTGTCAATGTGGCAAGTCGTATATTGGTCAGACGATGCGTACCGTCGAGGATCGATGCCGTGAACACCAGAGGCACACTCGATTGATGTATCCGAGCAAGTCGGCGGTCGCTGGACATTGTTTGTCGGAAAATCACGCTATGGAGTATGAACGCACGAGGATTCTGGTACAGACGTCGAGATACTGGGACAGCGTTGTTAGAGAGGCCATCGAAATTCGCACCAATGACGACCTCATAAACCGTGACTGTGGCTATAATCTTAGCAAGGCTTGGGAACCAGCGATTGAGTTAATCAAGAGTAAATCGAGCAAATGTATAGTTGTGACGACCACGGCGGACAGAGCCATCACACCGACGTCATCTCAGACGCCGTCGCAATCTGTTCCACCGCGCGACCGTGGCGCGAGGCGCGGACGGCGGAGTGAGCGCGCCGCGGGCGCCGCGACCGAACCCAGTTCCCCCTGAGCAGCCATAGTGTACGGATCTCCATGCCGGCACGTTCACAGGAGCTCAATCCATCAGTTCACCTGATGATGGCGACATGTATGATCGCCGAAATATTGTGCCCGTTGGACACTGTAGACCGGCAGTACACCCGTGGATATTTTGACTATCAAATACGCCGGGAGAAACTCAAGAATCACGATTTTTGTTTGTTTGTCTCAATCTTCATTGCTTTGCAAAAAATAGTTAATATGAAGAAATTTCATATATTATAAGTACAAGCTCACAAGAAATGCGTTTACTTTTCGAGGGTCAAAGGGGGAAGTTAATAGGTTGAAACGTTTTTATTTTATGTTGCACGCAGTTTTGAAAAATCGTCTGTCGAGAAAAGTCCGTTTAAGGTTTAGGGAAAATTGTATTCGTATTTTTAGTTCAATTTGCATAAAACCTACATGTTATATGCTTTTGATGTCACTGAAGGCAAGTCTGAAGCTAGATTTTCAAAATTCAAAATTGACAAATGTTATGTCTTGACCAATTTTTAGCAAAATTTGACCAAAAAAAGGGGTTTCGTTATTTACGTTTAGTACAGTCCCAGGACCATATATCAACCCTTCCTCTAATTCGACTTGTTCCTGGAGAGCAATTCCCTCGTTCTTCTTGGCGAGAAAAGCTGCGTTCAGGCTCCTGCGAACGTTGTTCGTCAGCTTTTTCGGCGAATGCGTTTATATGCATACCGCGATGTAAATCGTTTTGAGGATGTGCGTTAAGGCACGACGATTTCTCTATCTGAGCCGGACGTCTCCGGCTGATAGCGTCCCGCGGCGGCCGTGACACTGCTTCGGACAATGGGCTGTAGAAACTTTTGTAGCGCACGGATTAAGAAACCTTTTCATCCCAATATTATAGACACGTACGCCTTACAAGAAATGCAATAAGAAAGCTATCGAACTGTTGAGCATGTTGAATGAGAACCTGCCTTTATTACGAAGTGCAGAGTAATCACGTAGAGGCAGGTGTAGGAACTAGTGAATTGAATTACATTTAATTTACTTTTCTGACAGTCTTGATCATACTCCGAACCAAAATTTATAAAATTGTATGTGCGTATGTGAGTGTGTGTGTGTGTGTGTGTGTGTGTGTGTGAGGAGAGAGAGAGAGAGAGAGAGAGAGAGAGAGAGAGGGAGATGATAAGGAAAATTGTCGTATTTAAGAGAATCAGCTGGAAATCAACATTTGGAGTAAGTACTTAGACTCTAATGCATGATTTGAGTCCCACTCCTCCCCATGGTCTATTCTTAACCACTGTGTCACTTTGCTCGCCACACAGCACAATACTCGGAAGATTATAGACTTTTCGCTTCTCTGCTGTACTTCACGTTGTCCCTTGTTCTGTTGGTTTTCTTTTCACAGAAATTTGAAATTCTCAATTTCTTAGCTCCGAGATGTAAACAATAGCAAAGGGCATTTTCTATAGTTTTGAACGTACATCACAAATGTTGCTGCTTCGTTAGGGCGGAGGACATAGTTTCAAAACAGAAAACTTAATTCCATACAACATCCAAAATTAAATAACGACATTAATATTGTGTAGGAATACAAGCTGACTGAAGACAGTGACTTGTTAAATTTTGCCACGTTACTCGCAAATAGTAACAGCGAGCTCACTGTAATTTCCCTTTACACTTATTATAGAAGCGCGGCAATTTTAAAAACGGCATAAAATGCTTTATGAACGTGCTCGACAGTAAAATTGTCGGTTTATTGCTTGAACATTCTGTAAATCTTGATCTCGTCTACAGCTTTCTTGAGCTTGCCTTTCTGAGCACGATGGTGGACATGTAGATTGTTATTTATGCCATCCACATGATATTTGCATTTTAGGAATTGTTTAACACTCACGCACCTTTAGTATCTATACTGTCTTTGAAGTGTGTTTCCAGTTTCCTGCCAGTTTTTCAATATAGTTGTTAGGGCAATGTGAGCAGATGATGTGACACTCGCGAATGGAACCGGAAGAAACCCTAGTTTCTGGTACAATGAGAAGAATCCTCCACCATGCTTATCTGAATTGTTTGCAGAGCATTAATGCAAACGTAGGGGATAAACACTGTAGACTATATGTAGGAAGTGTGCGTTGAGGAGTTCCTCGTGCTTGGGAAGTCGGAGTTTGTTTAGGATCCGCCGGGAGAAGATGGGCAAGGAATACTAGTCTATTAATTGCGGAATATGTTCAAATGTGTATGAAATCTTATGGGACTTAACTGCTAAGGTCATCAGTCCCTAAGCTTACTCACTACTTAACCTAAATTATCCTAAGGACAAACACACACACCCATGCCCGAGGGAGGACTCGAACCACCGCCGGGACCAGACGCACAGTCGATGACTGCAGCACCCAAGACAGCTCGGCTATTCCCGCGCGGCTGCGGAATATGATTGTAGTCGCGACTCACAGTGCCTGTATTCGACATTAAAGTGTAGGAACTGATTTTTCGGTCTGATATATTGGGTTCTAAAGTGTTCTTGGAAGGGAAGAATGTTTGAAAACTGGAATCGTGTTATAACATGCGTGTACAGGTAAACGTTTGCTTGCATAAGGCAAGATCTCTCGAGTATTTCCAAGAATACGTAAAATTTTGGTGTGGCATAGATCGAGGAATTGGTTAGCGACCCGTGCCATGAGTATCGATAGCTCGCACCACGCTCTTGGGTTACACGGATTCTATTTCAGAGTGCGTTCGCCGCTAGGGGGCCTGCATGCCTAGCGCCGAGCTCTCTGAGGTGGGACGGAAGACAGAGGAGCGGATCAGTCTGGGCTAGGACATGCTTTCTCCAAGACGAGTCACCCATCGTCCGAGGCCGCTTCTTCCAACTGAGCTCGGTGTTCGCTGCCCACATCCGGCGAGCGCGCCGGCTGCGTCGAACTGGATGGTGGAGTGCAGTTGGTCGGGGTCCGCAGCTCGTGGTCCTGCGGTAGCGTTCTCGCTTCCCGCGCCCGGGTTCCCGGGTTCGATTCCCGGCGGGGTCAGAGATTTTCTCTGCCTCCTGATGACTGGGTGTTGTGTGATGTTCTTAGGTTAGGTTTAAGTAGTTCTAAATTCTAGGGGACTGATGACCATAGTTGTTAAATCCCATAGTGCTCAGAGCCATTTGAACCATTTTAGGGTGAGGAGCTGCGCTTTTCATGTTAATTCTTCATCCAGGATTAGTCCTAAGTTGTTTGAAAAAGGAATGGGGTCCAGAGCATTGTTGAGTGACGCGGCCAAAGAAGCTGGCTTGCCCTTCTGTTTTCGTTCTTGGAGTTTCCCTCTACTACACGACTGCACTATGGGATTCAGGTGGCGGTGGGCATATGCTCGGAGAATTGGAGGGTTTTATGAGACGGTGGCGTATTGGAGGAGGTGGGAAATGATGGCTTAAGAATGGATGAAATGTATAAAATGAGAGGTGATGGCACAGGACAGATACTGGAGGTACAAAATAAGTACAGCGGAAGTTGGGAGAGATGATGCGATTGATTGTCAGACATGTAGAAGCAGGAGAGTGGTAAGTGAATCAGCTGTTAAGTGCACAAAACTGGAAGCCCGTGGGTCTTGAATTTGATGAGCAAACCAGAATACCGCACCTGGTCAAAGGGTGTTGGATGCTTCGACGACGTTAAATTTACAAAATATGGTTATAAATGCAAGATATTGTCCTTTTGTTTGTAGATACTTTTGGTACTGGAACCAACTTTTGAGGCAACCCGTAACTCTAATGTTCTCGTTGCGTCTATGCGGGTACGGGAGTCTAACCGCGAGAACTACCTCCACCTCTGGTTGCAAATCGTTCTGACAGACGAGCGCTCTGGGTCGGGCAGCGGTGGTGGGTTTTACAGAGGGCAGGGGGTGGGGTTTGGGGGGCGGGTAGCAGCGCACCAGCGCAGGGAGCGAGGCGAGGCGACGAGCCGCGTCAGATAACGGAGACGGAGCGCGCCCCTAAATCTCGCTCTGGCCCGCTATCACTTGCCCATGCACACGCACACACACAGGCGTGCATGCCCTCCCTCTCTTCCTCCCTCCTCGTCGCCGCCATGTTCTCTTAAATTTATTAGCATTGCACGCGCCATTTCTTGAAGGAGCTTCTGGCGGAAAGACCCGTGCTTAAGACGGCGCTCGTTTCGCGCACCCTTCAAGCCTTCCCCTGCATTTCTGTAATCCGCTTTTGTTTCCATGAAAACGGCCTGTGCGAGGGAGCCTCAGCTTCACTCCATTGCGTCTTTATTGAATCTGGGTCTGGAAGAAACGCTGTTTTGAGAAACCGTTCCAGTGATAAACAAGAGCTTTTGGGTAAGATTCCAAAACAGATAGATTCTGAAGGAAACGTGTCGATTTAGAGGGTTTGTTAGCAGCATAGATAGATATGATGTTCGTCTCTGTCCAGTGTTATCGTCCTTTTCCATATTCGTCCTTATGACTGCGGATAAAAGTTTTCATCACGCGTATAGCCTATTCTTTTGAAAATAAAGTCATACATCTGGCGACATCGATACTATGATGACGTTAAAGATTAAAAGGAGATGTGAGTCAGAGATTTCGCTTGCTACATTGCATCTCGTGCACCTAGAAAGCGATTTTGATGCAGTTGAGGCGTAGCGCCATATAACGATCCTGCCTTGGAGGCGGTTAAGTGGGAGATGTGTCTCAGAGCTGGAGAGTGACAGATGGTGACGCGAGACTGGACGCGCACGTAGTTTATGTATCAGCCGATAGAGGACAGTATTGGATAGGGGGGGGGGGCTGTGATTTTAGTTTCGGTTGTGCCCACTAGAGAGCACTAATGTAACAGTTTGTTTTTCATAAACTGTTATTATGTCCTTTTTTGTATGTAAAATGTTATAAATGTGTTTTAGCAGTATGAATGATGCGTGAGTGTGGTTTAAGGTTAATATGAAGATAATTGTTTAACGAGTTATGTAGTAGGATTTAGTGTGGGAACATTTCGAAGAAGTATGGATATGAACAAAGGGGATTTTTGTAGAATAGATTTGTAAAGTAAGTTTATGGTAAAGGGAAAGTTAATTTAGGTATAAATAACAATAGTAAATAACTTTATCCAAAAACAAAAAGTTCAGCATATTAGATAATTACGTCGGTAAAACGTGCAGTCGTTAGGTTTACTATTTTGCCATTGGTTATTGATGAAAAGCGCGGACTGACGCGAGAGAGTGTTGTTTTGCTATTGGCTGTTGAGTAAACTGACCAATGGTAAAGTAGTATTCTTCGCGGGCCTTTCTCTGCTGGTAGAGAAGACTTAGAGTATTCTAGAGAAGAGTGGGAGCCTAGCCATGAAAGAGATCGGACGTGTGCAGTAGTAGTTCCGATGGAAATGATAAGTTGCCGGATCTAGCAGTGTTTCATACATCAAAAGGGTTGGAAAGTGACGGCATAATTACTCCGATGTGTGTAGAAATTTCGGAATTTTTGAGTGAATTTTGTGACAAGATAAGACATATATTCCGTGTGGTGTATTGACCAGGTTCAAAAAATGGCTCTGAGCACTATGGGACTTAACATCTATGGTCATCAGTCCCCTAGAACTTAGAACTACTTAAACCTAACTAACCTAAGGACAGTACACAACACCCAGCCATCACGAGGCAGAGAAAATGCCTGACCCCGCCGGGAATCGAACCCGGGAACCCGGGCGTGGGAAGCGAGAACGCTACCGCACGACCACGAGATGCGGGCTATTGAGCAGGTCAGTGACTAAAAACTGTGACTGCATTTGGTACCGACAGACTTAATATTTGGCGAGCATTATCAATAAAAAACAATCAATATTTTTGTAGCTATTAAGTTTTCGGGAAATGCAACACCATAAACTTGCTAACGTCAGTGAAAGGGATAATGAGTGACTGTGTTAAGACTGGCACGGGCTTGGCAGTGATACTTGTTCTCCTAAGTTTCAGAATACATTAATTGAGGACAAAATTTCCAAGCTTTCATTTGTGTGAAAACTTTCTCCCGAAACGTAGATTAGTGACTTAAATTGCAGCCTCGTTCACGTCGAAATACAGTAGGTTTCACTCCGCTTTCCTACTGATGATCTGCTGAGACAATGTTCACAGGTAGGTGCAGGTCCGTCGTCAAAGGGACGGAAAGAACCGCGTCGCCGCACAGTGACGTCACATGCCATTTATGGGATAGATGATCTAGTAATTGTTTCAAAATCGTCTGCCAACATATAGTGTACTGGCGTAGCTACCAGAGCGCCACTTGAGTCTATCTTTTAATAGGGAATGTTCACAGGCAGAAGTCACGCCGGCCTTGGTGGCCGAGTGGTTCTATGCGCTTCAGTCCGGAACCGCGCGACTGCTACGGTCGCAGGTTCGAATCCTGCCTACGGCATGAACGTGTGTGATGTCCTTAGGTTAGTTAGGTTTAAGTAGTTCTAAGTTCTAGGGGACTGATGACCTCAAATGTTAAGTCCCATAGTGCTTAGAGCCATTTGAACCATTTGAACAGAAGGCTCACTGTGGTGCAAACGTGTGAAGCAAGCAGGAAACCATGCCGCGGAGACGCACTCGTGCTTCCTACAGCAAAGTGAGCAAGCTTGAAACCACTCACATTGTGGCCTTACAAATGGTGGGACGGTCCTTTCGCAGAAATGCCACACAAGTTGGACGTCCGGGGTCAGTTTTGTAATAATGCTAGTAAAAGTGGTCATGTGAACTTTGTCACACACGTAGACGGGGTTCTGGACGTCCGTGCAGCACGGACGCCCGCCAGGATCGTCGTATTACGTGGGCAGCAGTGGCAGATCCTACAGCTATCACAGCACAGATAAGATGGTTTTTGGGTTCAGACATGTCAACACGAAACTGTTGAAAACTATGGGACTATGGGAAAGCGCATGTCTAGCGCATCTTCCACTCACGCTACAGCATGGAAGTGCCCGGCTCGACTTGTGCCTTCAGAGGTTTACTTGGAAGACAGAATGGCACGCCGTTGTCATCAGCGATGAAAGTAGATTCTGCCTGCTCGCAAGTGATAATCGTTTACGTATACGACGTACACCTGGTGAGCGCTGTCTTGTAGAAAACGTTCGTCCAAGGCACTCTGGACTCACTGCAGGCTTTATGGTCTGGCGTGCTTTAAGTTACAACTCTCGTTGGAGCGGACGCTAACCAGCACTCTATGCGTGCAGAATGTTATTAGACCCGTTCTTTTGCCATTCTTGCAACAGGACGGTGATGTGTTGTTCCAACAGGATAATCCTCGCCCACACACTGCCCATGAAACTTAACGTGCTTTGAGATGTGCAGCAAGTTCCCTGGTCAGTACAACCTCCGGAGTTGTCTCTAATCGAGAACGTGTGGGATATGACGGGACTGGAAATGACTCAAGCAAGTCGGTAGAACTACATGCACAGATCGATCAGACGCAGCGTAACGAATCCCAGGACAGTGCAGTCGACTGGGGGCCACCCTTGGAGGCTACACCACATAGTAATATCGGCGTTTCAGCTTCGATCGATACCTGGTAAATTAAAATCAGGCTTTTCCAGATGATGTAGTTATCTACAAGGTGGTCCATTGATAGTGACCGGGCCAAATATCTCATGAAATAAGCATCAAACGAAAAAACTACAAATAACGAAACTCGTCTAACTTGAAGGGGGAAACCAGATGGCGCTATGGTTGGCACGCTAGATGGCGCTGCCATAGGTCAAACGGATATCACCTGCGTTTTTTTCTAAATAGCAACCCCCATTTTTATTACATACTCGTATAGTATGTAAAGAAATATGAACGTTTTAGTTGGACCACCTTTTTCGCTTTGTGATAGATGGCGCTGTAATAGTCACAAACGTATAAGTACGTGGTATCACGTAACATTCCGCCAGTGCGGACGGTGTTTACTTCGTGATACATTACCCGTGTTAAAATGGACCGTTTACCAATTGCGGAAAAGGTCGATATCGTGTTGATGCATGGCTATTGTGATCAAAATGCCCAACAGGCGTGTGCTACGTATGCTGCTCGGTATCCTGGATGACATCATCCAAGTGTCCGGACCGTTCGCCGGATAGTTACGTTATTTAAGGAAACAGGAAGTGTTCAGCCACATGTGAAACGTCAACCACGACCTTCAACAAATGATGATGCCCAAGTAGGTGTTTTAGCTGTTGTCGCGGCTAATCCGCACATCAGTAGCAGACAAATTGTGCGAGAATCGGGAATCTCAAAAACGTCGGTGTTGAAAATGCTACATCAACATCGATTGCACGCGTACCATATTTCTATGCACCAGGAATTGTACAGTTCTGCCACTGCGCACAAGAGAAATTACGGGACGATGACAGATTTTTTTGCACGCTTTCTATTTTGCGACGAAGCATCATTCACCAAAAGCGGTAACGTAAACCGGCATAATATGCACTATTGGGCAACGCAAAATCCACGATGGCTGGGACAAGTGGAACATCAGCGACATTGGCGGGTTAATTAATGGTGCGGCATTATGGGAGGATGGATAATTGGCCCCTATTTTATCGATGGCAATCTAAATGGTGCAATGTATGCTGATTTCCTACGTAATGTTCTACCGCTGTTACTACAAGATGTTTCACTGCGTGACAGAATGGCGATGTACTTCCAACACGATGGATGGCCGGCACATAGCTCGCGTGCGGTTGAAGCGGTACTGAATAGCATATTTCATGACAGGTGGGTTCGTCGTCGAAGCACCATACCATGGCCCGCACGTTCACCGGATCTGACGTCCCCGGATTTCTTTCTGTGGGGAAAGTTGAAGGATATTTGCCATCGTGATCCACCGACAACGCCTGACAACATGCGTTAGCGCATTGTCAATGCATGTGCGAACATTACGGAAGGCGAACTACTCGCTGTTGAGAGGAATGTCGTTACACGTATTGCCAAATGCATTAAGGTTGACGGACACCATTTTGAGCATTTATTGCATTAATGTGGTATTTACAGGTAATCACGCTGTAACAGCATGCGTTCTCAGAAATGATAAGTTCACAAAGGTACATGTATCACATTAGAACAACCGAAATGAAATGTGCAAACGTACCTACGTTCTGTATTTTAATTTAAAAAACCTACCTGTTACCAGCTGTTCGTCTAAAATTGTGAGCCATATGTTTGTGACTATTACAGCGCCATTTATCACAAGCGAAAAAAGTGGTCCAACTAAAACATTCATATTTCTTTACGTACTACACGAACATGTAATAAAAAATGCTGGTTTCTATTTAAAAAAAACACAGTTGATATCTGTTTCACCTATGGCAGCGCCATCTAGCGGGCCAACCATAGCCCCATATGGTTTCCCCCTTCAAGCTAGACAAGTTTCGTTCTTTGTAGTTTTTCGTTTGATGCTTATTTTGTGAGATATCTGGCTCGGTCACGATCAATGGACCACCCTGTATAATGAAGTACTATCTCAAAGAAGCTGCATAAATATTCAGTCAGATCTTGATAAGATTTCGACATGGTGCGGGCATTGGCAATTCGCTATAAATGTTCAGAAATGTAAAATTTTGCATCTCACACAACGAAGAAACGTAAGAGTATAATATCCATGAGTCACTGTTGGAATCGGCGAACTCGTACATATACCAGGGTGAAACACTTCGTAGGGAAATGAAATGGAATGATCACATACGTTACGGTAAGTCGTGGGTAAAGCAGGTAGTAGCCTTCGGTGCATTGGTAGAATATTGGGGAAGTGTAATCATTCTACCAAGGAGATTGCTTACAAATTAGTCGTGCGATCGGTTCTAGAATATTGCTCTTGTGTGTGCGACCCATACTAAATAGGACTAACAGGGTATATTGAAGGTATACAGAGAAGGGCAGCACGAATGGTCACATGTTTGTTTAATCCTTGGGAGACTGTCACATAGATACTGAGGGAACTGAACGGGAAGAATCTTGAAGGTAAACGTAAACAATCCCGAAAAAGTCTATTAAGAAAGTTTCAAGAACCGGTTTTAAATGATTACTCTAGGGGTATAATACAATCCCCTACGTATCGCTCACATAGGGTGTGGAGTGGAATTAAAATTCAAGGTAAGAGCATATCAATAATACGATTCGCTGATTACATTGCTATCCTCAGTGTAGATGACGAAGGATTACATGATCTGCTGGATGGAATGAACTGTCTAAGAAGTACGGAATATGAACTGAGAGTAAATCGCAGCAAGACGCAAGTAATGAGAAGTAGTTAGTATAGGAACAGCGAGGAACTTAACATCAGATTTGATGGTCACTAAGAAGATAATGATAAGGAATTCTACTACCTGGGCAACATAATAACCAATCACGAATGGAAGAAGGAGCACATCAAAACCAGACTAGCATAAGCAAAAACTGCGTTCCTGGCCAAGAAAAAATTACTAGTATCAAACGTAGGCCTTAATTTGACGAAGAAATTTCTGAGAATGTACGTTTGGAATACAGTATTATACAATAGTGAAACATCGACTGGGGGAAAATCTGAACAGAAGAGAATCGAGCCATTTGAAATGTGATGATACAGACAAATGTTGAAAATTACGTGGACTGATAAGGTAAGGAATGAGGAAGTTCTGCTCAGAATCAGAGAGGAAAGGGATATGTGGAACAGCAAATAAACAATTTTTTCAGCCTTCAGTTGCAAGGTAATTTTACTCGTTTACCTAGGTTTCGATTCCAGTAATGGAATCTTCCTCAGAACAAAAAATTAAATTATTTTGTGAGCCAAACACTGGCCATGTCACAGGTTAAAAATTAAAACAATAACGACGCATAATCATAAGATTATGTCAGTCAAAATTAAAACCATTAAGGCGAACGTAGACGGAGCTACGCCGGCCAGAAATCAGGACCACAGGTAAGCCGCTTACCTGTGGTCCTGATTTCTGGCCGGCGTAGCTCCGTCTACGTTCGCCTTAATGGTTTTAATTTTGACTGACATAATCTTATGATTATGCGTCGTTATTGTTTTAATTTTTAACCTGTGACATGGCCAGTGTTTGGCTCACAATATAATTTAATTTTTTGTTCTGAGGAAGATTCCATTACTGGAATCGAAACCTAGGTAAACGAGTAAAATTACCTTGCAACTGAAGGCTGAAAAAATTGTTTATTTGCTGTACATTTCACAGTTGCTGACACGCTGCAATATGTTAAAGATTTGGATATGTGGAAAACACTGACAAGGAGAAGAGACACGGTGATAGGACATCTGTTAAGACATCAGCGAATGACTACCATGATACTAGAGAGAGCTGTAGAGGGCAAAAGCCGTAGAGGAAGACAGAGGTTGGAATACATCCGGCAAATATTTGATGGTGTAGGTTGTAATAGGTTGTAAGTGCTTCTCTGAAATGAAGAGGTTGGCACAGGAGAGGAATTCGTGGCAGGCCGCATAAAACCAGTCAGAAGACTGACGGCTCAAAAAAATATTCAAAAACAAATAAAGCCACAGATTCAGACAGGATTTTCGACGGTACCACCCCCCGCCCCCGAAAGAACTTTCGTGACACCCAAAGACTGCTAACATCTTCCGTCCAGCACAGACTTCAGGAAATCGAGAACGAGAACTGCGGTCTGATGCTGAACCTGTCGATTCGGAATCAGCAACTGCAGTATTTATTTTGACAAATAGCTTTATTAATAGTGCCCGGTTGCTGCGCTTTGTTCTTAGCAAGAATTAACCTGTAACAAGAATTAACCTGTAGCAAGAATTAACGTGTAGCTTTTCAAAAGTCTAGCGACACTCTTTTAACCTTGTTTCTTCTATCCATTGCGCAGATGATATAGTTTGTAAATATTATGAGTTGAGTTTCGTACTGACTGTTATCGCCTTGGATCTGTACGACGGGAACTCTAGTCGCCCGGAGACACTGGTGAGATGAGGATACAATGCCACTACCAGGCAGCTGTGCGTGGTTACAGATTGTCTGTGTGATCCGGACGATAGCCAGGGTGAGTTTTAGTTTGTAGATTGCCGGCCGAAGTGGCCGTGCGGTTAAAGGCGCTGCAGTCTGGAACCGCGCGACCGCTACGGTCGCAGGTTCGAATCCTGCCTCGGGCATGGATGTTTGTGATGTCCTTAGGTTAGTTAGGTTTAACTAGTTCTAAGTTCTAGGGGACTAATGACCTCAGCAGTTGAGTCCCATAGTGCTCAGAGCCATTTGAACCATTTTTTTAGTTTGTAGATTACATCATAATGCTTTGGGACACAGCCACTCGGCGCCAGCACACCGCCAGCTGATTTCGAAGTGTCACGCGGTAATGACATTCACAAAAGCGCTACCATAGTCGTCCACCCACCAGAATTTCGTTTGTCTCAGATTAGTAAATAAAATACATAAAATCGTCTAAGAAAACATTCGTCTCTATCGTATCATATGATGGAAAGTAAATATGTTTTGTTAACTAGTTTCTCATGATGATTTTAAAACAACATTTAATTCTTTTCTGTCACGTACAGATTTTTCTTCATAATGCAGTAAGTTTTATTTTATTTTAGTAGTATGATCTATCATAAGACAACAAAATGGGAACAGAAAAATGCCTTGATTTATACGTGAGATTATTAGTCGGGCAAAGCAAAAATTCTAAATTGCTGCATTTCCACCGCAGCAAGTGATGCATCCATTTAATTATTGCCGGCCGGTATGGCCGAGCGGTTCTAGGCGCTTCAGTCTGGAACCGCGCGACCGCTACGGTCGCAGGTTCGAATCCTGCATAGGGCATGGATGTGTGTGATGTCCTTAGGTTAGTTAGATTTAAGTAGTTCTAATTTCTTGGGGACTGATGAACTCAGATGTTAAGTCCCATAGTGCTCAGTGCCATTTAATTATTACTAACTTCGAATACTTCACTCAGGTGAAATTTATTTCGGATTAGTAAATGAAATTAACATTGATTAGTTTCGCAATGTGGTGCTGATCGGTTGTGAAGTACAATATCTTCGTAATCCAGATTGATTTCCCTGGACAATATTTTGCTCCTTTTGGTGATAAGGCATGAAATGAAGATTTGGGTACAAATAGATTTGAGTCATATGAAAAGGTAATTTTGTGGATCAGCTCTATTTTCACTTTCGTAGATTAGTATGAAATGTGGTCTTTCTAAACCACAGGGAACATATGTCCACTGATATCTGCGGCAAATTCTGCATATAAGTAAACAGGACATAGTGTCTTACTCAGTTTTAAGTTCCTTTTAAAGCCAACTGATACAGGACCTCGTTCAAACTCAATGAGATGTTGATAACGGCATCTTGGTCGCTTAAAGGCATCCTTGACTAACATTAACTGACTGCGTCCAATCTCAAACGTAAGTAACGAGCGTTACAGCGTGTATTTAAATCAAACCTGATTTTCATCCTTACAGTGATGCTACTAGCGCCACACTCTTACGCGACAGGCACGAAATTGGAATAAACATCATATTTCAGATGTGGAAACACACGAACCGACTTTCATTTCTGTAGCAAAACTCCTCCTTGGTGATATTTCCGTCAGTGTTTTTGTTCCCTTTTAAGTGTAGTGCAGAATTCAATTAAATTTACTTGGCCTGCCGTAATAATGCGTTACTTAACTTTTTAAGTCCACTCGTTGTTAGTAGAGGAGGTGTAGTAAATAAGGTGCAATTACACTGCCGTCACTAACACAATTAAACTTTCGTATTCTAATCAAAACATTTTCTCCACAGTTTTCGCCAGCATTTCAAAAATTAGTATAATCTGACCTGTGCTTTTGCGCTCGGCTGGATGGTTATGCTGCGGATAATATTTTTTTTCTTTGACTCTGAATTGAGCTCTTGAATTTGTTATTATTTGCGGACACGTCGTTACGACTTTATCGGCACACAAATGAAATCAATTTGCTTTTTATTTGTATTACAATTCTGCAGGTACGTGTTTGCGGCCCTCTTATTGACAGGATTTCGTAGGACCTGACAGAAGCACACACCATTCTCTGAAAAAAATGGCTCTGAGTACTATGGGACTTAACATCTGAGGTCATCAGTCCCTAGAACTTAGAACTAGTTAAACCTAACTAATCTAAGGACATCACACACATCCATGCCCGAGGCAGGATTCGAACCTGCGACCGTAGCGCACCATTCTCTGAGGCAAACAGCTGCCGTCGCCGTAACTCGTTTGCCAACTCCTCCTTCAGGAGAAATTTTTTAGGAAGCTGCAAAAGTTTTACGAACGAGATAATTGAATACTGCTGTATTTGCTGTAATGGCCTTCATGAGATGAATAATAGTAATAGACGAATTGATCGTTTTGAACTGCTCACAGTGCACGAATCATCCACATAGGTGGTCACTGCTACTGCTTAGGTTACAGTGGGAAACAAACGACGTTCTTCTCGGGGATATTTACTGAGAGTGCGTTTGAGACGGATTTTAAATTGATTCTGTTCCGTCAACATCCTCTTGAAAATCACTTAGCGGAGATTATTCGGTGTGTGGGGTCATTCAATCATTTTCATTAGGTGAGGGAACGGAAACGTTCAGTAGTAATTACTGATGCAAACTATCTTCCGCTGTGTTTTGCACGTTAGCTTGTGTAGATACCATACCTTCTGGATGAGCGCAGTAAGACCATGGAAAACTAAACAGCGCTTTTGCTTTGGAGGGACAATTGACCTGTACTTCGTCGGGGCAGAGTTATTTATGTTTGTCGGAACGAGAAAGCCCTTTCGGCGTCGGCCCGTATATGAAACCAACACCAGTCTATATCCAATATGACTCACATCAAAGCGACCTTTGAGGTGGTTTCGCTTATATGTCGATGTAATTACAGCACGCGAGCAGAGCGTTTCGTCGAGAAATTCATTCGGTGTGGTGTCCTCCGTTAGGTCAAGAAAAACGAACGTCAAATGTAGGAGCGTTTTCCGTATACCACTCAATACGAGTAGGTGATCATGCGTAGCAAATTCTGGGGCAAGTATATACTGGAAAATGGGCTGAAATATTTCTACACCTCTAGTACTGCAGTGTCGTAAAACACGGAATATCAGGTCTAATAGGGAGTGCTTCTTCATTCTGCCCATGCTACGTGCAGGTATAAAGTATATTTTGATACTCATGGAGATGGATCCTGGTATGCTTATTCGGTGTCATGGGGTGCGCCATCAAAACGTAATATTACTCTTTTATCGGAAAAGTTTTTCGCAGGTCACTATAATTACAGTGCTCTTCAAGAGAACAGGCGCGTCATAACTATATGCAATTGGAAATTATTATTAAAAACCTGAATAAAAGATATTAGGCATCAACATAGTCTAGAATCCGGTAGAATATTCTAAGACAGAAAAATCTTAGCAAAATTTTATGAAAGTTTAGTACCATTTAAATAAATTGGGGAAAAGACTTATTTCAGTCTGCGAGAAGTCCAGGAACACTAAAGAATGCGAAGAGAAAATTTGTGGAACATTTCAGTGTTTATAAACGCTTGGAGTTACAGGTGTAACATCGTCTTACCGGCACACGTAAAAAGCCGTCTCTTAGAAATCTGCAAGCAGTTATCCTCTTAGAAACTAACTAGTTGTTAATAATAAGGTAAAATTATTTTTGGCGACGTATGACTCATCATTGTTATTCAGTGTTAATCGTGAATGAAATTTACTTGCAAGAAAGTTAATGCTTGACATTTGTGAGCAATCGCACGTTAGTCGCCGGGAAATTGTTCCGTTGAGTCGTCTAAGATACGAGCTCTTATCCCGTACTGAAAGGAAATGCTGTCTGTAGCTCTTACAAACACCGCATCACTTCACCATCGCCCTATGTACGAAAATGTACAGTAGTGTGTGATACAATATGTCCTGTATCTGCAGAGGGATAAACTAATCACCTTGCATCCCTCAAAGAAAAAGGAGTGCCCCAGGTTAACGATCTTTTTTTTCTTTTTTTGCTGAAACCACTTAAATACATTTTTCACGAAGTGAAATCGCTGTGCGACGGTGTGATGAAAGTACGAACAAGCCCGAATTCTCAGAAGGAGACACTCCAGCTTGTATCCGCTGTTCGGTCTCCCAATATGTCTCGAAAAGTCATATCAAGATTGAAATGTGAGCAGATTGTCACTTTACCCCACGAAGGGTTGTCTACAAGGCAAGTTTCCCAGTGAAACTGCATACAACGTGGTAACAGTCATTCGAACTCTTAAGCGCTATGCTGAGGAAACAACACCTGAAGACGTGCCTTTTGGATTAGTGGTCACCTGCAGTCTTCCAACCCTGCAAATGAGGGCTCCCTACTAATTACGGATTGCGGGCACCTCAAGGAGAACGCAACAAAACTACGCGCTGGCGTTTTTATGAAGAAACTGGGAGGGCTTTGTTGACCCTATTTGACCTCCAGGCGTCCATTCCTTTACGACCCAGAGTACCCTGGAGCATGAAGAAGGTGAGGAAGATAACACCTGAAACGGAACTTGCATCAGCGTCGTTGGGTCACTTCACCGCAAAGTGCAAGATATGTCTCACTCTTGACGATAGTCCTAGAGTAGCGCAGAGGCAGCAAGCGCTATTTCACGCCTCAGACATGCAGTTCAACCCGTTCAGTAGGTAAGTGTATCAGTCATGTTTTACGCCAGTATTACATACCTTTGTAGGACGCCCCACACCGCTATCAGAAGTAATTGGGGCGCTGAACAATACTATTATATGGTCAAAATTTTGGCGACGGATTCGATTTTCAAGAATGTAACGCACGAACGCACTGTGACCATTTTGTTAACGCCTTCCCCCATATGGCAGGAAATGACGGGGAGGAACCTTCTGCGGTATCTGCTGACATGAATCTTTATGAGCGTGGTCTGCACCAATTGTAACCTGCAGCGTGCGACATTCAAACCCCCCACCCTCACCTATTTCTATCGATTGGAGGACACCATAAAGGCCACAGTCGAAGAAATGGACAGGCTTGCGCGGCGACCACTCGACCATAGCATGCAAAGGAGGACTGAAGTACGTTACGATACAGAAAGTAGATCCACACGGTGTGAATGTTATCCGCCACCATATTTTCATTTTGCCGATGTGCCAAAATGTGTACTTTCTAACGATCTGTGACACTTCAGTATTGAGTAGCGTTTAGGTGGAGTGGGTTTCTGGCAGGGGTTTGACTAGGTTTCGTCTCAATTTAACAATTAATTAATTCGAACTGCCTCTGATAGCAAAGCAGTCATACAATTTCAGTTAAACAAAATATCTTCCCATAGCCCGTAAAGATCCTTAAAAAAGTCTCAAAACAATCAATACAATTAAATATGATCCACGCAAAATGTAGAGTTAGAATCCAACCTTTTCCCCAAGACACATAACCACGCAGCAATATTAACAATTTGCGGTGCATGCCACTTAGCCATAAACAGTTGTATAAACTGAGGCAACTTCTGCAATAAAACAGGATTTGGACTTAGCTAGGATCAGTCACATATAACACAGAACTACATACAGGTTTATTACTATTATTGTTACCAGACTCTACCAGAGCAGGCCACCCACAATGCTCTATCAATCTATGTACTCATGTATCTTAATGAGTACATTATAAGACAATATAAAACGACGCCCCAGAAGGAATTATCCAAATACGAAGGGTATTTCAGAAAATTTGGATAATTTATGTAAGAGAAAGAGCTTCACAAACTCGGCAAGTCACTAATGCGTTGATCCAACTCTGGCCGCTATGCAAGCAGTTATACGGCTTAGCATTTGTTGCTAAGAGTCGCTGGATATTCTTGTGAGGGATATAGTGCATAATTCTGTCGAATTGGCACATTAGATCGTCGAAATACCGAGATGGTTGGAGGGCCCTTCCTATTATGCTCCAATCAATCACAATTAGCGAGAGATCTGGAGATCTTGCTGGCCAAGGTAGGGTTTGACGACGCCAGGCCCGAAGACAAGCAATAGAAACTCTCGCACAGCGGTACGTGGATATTATGCGTCCCGTTAGGTTATTCTTCATTGAAAGCCTTCCACTGGTTACATTTCAGCAAGATAAAGCCCGCCCGATACTGCGATAGCTTCTACTGCTTGTCTTCATGCTTACCAAACCCAATCTTGACCACAAATTTCGCTAGATGTCTCCCCAGTTGAGAAAGTTTGGTAGGGCCCTCCAGCCATATCGAGATTTTGACGACGTAACGTGCCAAATGTACAAATTTTGATACGATATCCCTCAGAAGGACATACAACAACACCATCAATGCCAAGCCGAATAACTGCTTACACGAGGGCCAAAGGTGGACGTACGCGCTATTGACTTTCTCAATGTGGCAAGCTTTTTCTCTTGAATAAATCATCCAGTCTGAATCACATATACCGATTTCCGTCACTTTCGTATAATTTCTTGGTCGTGCGTCTTTCCTTTTGTGTTAGAGTGTACTCATACAGTAACACATACAACTGATCACACACTTAGAACAAGTAACAAGATGAATGTTCAGTACAGTCGTCAGTTGTCTCAGAACTGAGCTACGCGTAAGGGTTGGTTCAGACGAAAAGCGGTTTCTGCCTTATTCAAATGATCACGCCTGAAGTGTGAAATTCACAGCACACACACTCGTACCCCGACTGCTGTCAATAAAGAAACGCAACTTGTTTCAGAACAGTGACGGGCTATCAGGCAGCGAATACATCCAAAGCACGACCAGTATACAACAGAATGCGCTGTATCAACCACAAAACCACCAGGGCGCAACCTATAACACTAACGTATTTCACTCTTCTCCAACAACCGAACCTTTAGTCCTGTCACGGGAAAAGCCACATATATAACTAACGTGCCGTGAAACAGTCTAGAGTTGCCCTCTGAGAGGATTTCGAAGTTTGACCTCGCGTGTGTGTAATGAACAAGGGTATCGGACTATAGTCTCGATTTGGTGAAATAACAGAAAAAACAAAACGGGCTTTAACCTTGGGAGTCAATGCAAGTGGTAAAATCATAAATAAATGAAAAAAAAATGAACGGTCGCCACCCCAAATAGGCACATTAATTTGGAAATATATGTTTGAGAAAATTGAATATTAGTTATTGAAGTTACTTTTGTTGAGATATCTCTTTCAATACCAAACAGGATACAAACTGACACAGTGCACTCTGTACTGTGTGTAGCAGCAGTTACCAATAACATACACTCCGGTAAATTATGGAGTACAAATTTGCACCAAGTTCATACTAATAACAGCCACTTGTAAGAGCATTACTTAATCAAATACTGAAGCGTCACTGCATGAAGTGCAGAACAAAATTTGGACATCTTAGCTGACATGAAAACCACAAATAATAATAAGTAACATCATAAATACTCTGTTTAAGCTCCTCTACATATAGCAATTTTCCTTAGTAACAGTAATAATTCAATTTTTTCTAAATAGGTGGAGAATTTGATGGGGACCCATAAACTAGTATAGTTTCACTAGTCCAAGCTCTTTGATTATTACAGTAGTAAAGACCAACTTTAAAAGCTAATCATTCACTTCACTTGGAGTAGTTCATAAATTACTTTGCAAGACAATAAAATACAACTCTGGGTTTAATTAACTTCAAAAAAGGAACATTTCATGACGGGAACGAAAAATACACCTTCTTTGACATTGTGCACAGTTTTTCTTCTAACAATACTATCGCAAATCTGTTCATTAAAGATTTATACGTACTTGAACCTTAAGTACCTGTGAAGTAGGTATTCTTTGCAATAATGTTTACACAGCCCTGTACTATAATCCTACAAAACTATATTTGGTAGTAAACTAAGGATACTTCAGCAAAAACCTATCCAACTTCACTTCTGTGGTTTTAGCTTTAACTTTTACTACTCATTTTACTTTAGACAAAAAATCCCTTTCAAACACGTGAATGCAAGAATTGTTCACTTAAATCAGGATACTTTGTTTTAGTAGCACCTGCATAGGTTCGTGATCAGGATTGAAAATATGGTTCCAGTTACGAATTTAAGTTTCATATGGTTATTATTGAAACAACACACCATTAACTGGTCATTGCCCATATACATTACTTAACTGAATGTATGAAGTTTGTGAAGCAGTGGCGAAGATTGGTGGCAAGCGACATGGCGGCTAACTGTAGTCACGGCTCTTGATGTACGAGTACTCTATAAAATCTCGTCTTGGCGTTGGATTTTCAACATATTAGAGCCACTCCATTATGCCGTGATTACCAAATAACAGTCAGATCCACATCCGAGACAAATCCCTTACAATGCAGATTCCAGTTGCCTCTTTTTGCACCGTCGAAGTGTACCGTGCCACGCCTAGCCAAATACTGCATGTCGTTCACACAAAGGAACCGCTCAGATCGACCGCCAAGCCCACCTTTTACATCGCGGCATGCCACTTCCGTTGCGAAGGGACTTCCCTACAGTTTTTACATGATACAAATACAATTGCCAGGAGCATGAACCAGCTTTTAACAAGCATTTTTTTTACGAACACATTCATATCATAATAATTTATCAGTTCAACATATTCTTTTGCTTTTTCCATATATATATATATATATATTACAAAATTCTAATTTGCTTGCCATATATCAAGGAGTTTAAACAACACAGAATACACACTTCGTAAATTGCAGATACACAGTTACATGAAACAAACCTATTCCTAATCGATATACAAACCAGCAGCTGCTAGAGCAATCAGGTAGTGCCTCTCTTGGCATTCAGAAGCCTCATTCACCACATCTACTAGGACTGATGCCTGTCCAGTCGGAAAAAGAAACCAGCTGCTCCACCACGCTGTTGTTTCCACAGAGTGGCCATGCACTGCAGTGGTGTCTGGCTGACAGTACCAAAGCAAACTAACTTCTCGAGGCCCTGGCTCTTAGCTCTGCCCAGATTGCTTTTAGCTCTACCCATAACTCGCTCTTTCGTGCCCGCACGGTAGATGGCCACTGCCACCACCCCAACTCTTTCATGCCCAGTCTACCATTTCGGATACAGCTGCCAAGGCAATCTGGCCGTAGGCTTGTCCACCACTTCCGCTGAGGTGAAGGAACTGGCATCCAGCAGATACTGCAGAGCCCACTTGCTGCAACTGACTGACCAAACCTCTTTCAGTGCTTGCCACCAGCTCGGGCATGATGGTATTTTCAGCAATCACGTACCCTTGCCATTTGCGCCCTCGCAGCTCTAGCATGACGCTCCACACTACGTCTCTCTGAAGGAGTGAGAATGAACCTTGCCACATCGAGAAAGATGCTAAGATCCGACCACTGGCCTGGAAGAAAATACTGGTAACAGTTCATACTCCGCCTCCAACCGGCTGCTAATAGTCCCTGCCTATAATATCCACAACAAGAACACACGGGTGCAATTTAAATCAATAGGGAAAAAGTCACAGAATCATTACACTCAAATTTCTAAGTAAACAACGATAATTGTGAGCCCTCTTTTTAGATGTCAGGGCCGCTCACTTATATCGATAACAGCCTTTCACGGCAAATGTCTCTGACCCGCCTCTGGATAACCAAAGAATGGCTTGCTGCTAATGGCGAGGAGGCAGCGTACTCTAGCGTTGTGTTGCGGGTGGAATTGTGACAGTTCGGCATCCGCTATTGCCGCGCACGTGTTGACGCAATTGTGGGCTGAATGAAGATCGCTGAAGTCGAAGCCTGACGTTGAATGTGTGTTGTTGCCACCGAGACGCCGGGTGGAATTCATTGTGCCAATCACTCAACCACTAGGAGGAAGCAAACTTGGCTTGGGAATCAGTCTCACTTCAAGATTGTGGATTTTATGGTGAACCCCACTTACCAGCTACTGACAGAAATTTTAAATGTTGGGGACCGGGCATCCTGGTTGTTTTTCTTGTTAGCGAGTGGTCTTCCTGTGGCTGTCCTGTTGTACTATGGGGAGTATATGTACTCGTTTGTTTTTATATTGGACTCTAGCCATTTCGAGCAACTTTCGTGACTGGTGGCAAATGTGGGCTGGTTATTAAATTTACTGTTGACAATTTTAGCATTCTATTGTCTGCTGATGAGCGATGTGGCTTGTTAGTGTCTGTACAAGCTCCGCGTTTTAATATTGTCTAGGGAGCTGCATTCTTCAGTAATGGCTTTAAAACGTTCTTGAAATCTGTTTTCCTCGTGCTCGCCAATCTTGCTCTACTCGTTAGTGCATATGTTTTCATTTTTTAGTACTACTAGGATTAATACTGATTATATGTTGCAAGGGAGCTAATGGTCGTTTCATAGTTTTATTGTATTGAGTTTAAAGTGAATCCTGGAAGCAGGCCTTGCTGAATTGTCGTGTGTGCCTTCGAGTAGAACTAAGTTCACAGCAAATTAATAAAAAAAAGGGTAAACAAGAGGGACCTTGGGGTTCTGTTTAATCCTTTATACACCATTGAACTGAGGTATCTTATGATTTTGGAAAACAGTTGACCAGTTAATTCCAGCCGGCCGGTGTGGTCGAGCGGTTCTAGGCGCTTCAGTCTGGAACCGCGCGACCGCTACGGTCGCAGTTTCGAATCCTGCCTCAGGCATGGATGTGTGTGATGTCCTTAGGTTACTTAGGTTTAAGTAGTTCTAAGTTCTAGGGGACTGATGACCAGATGTTAAGTCCCATAGTGCTCAGAGCCATTTGAACCATTTGAGTTAATTCCATACAAGCACATTCCTGTTCGTTATTTACTGTTGTACTCGCATTTCAGTGTACTTTCCTCTCTGGAAATATCGCATTGTGTATTTGTCTGTGTGCTTCTGCTGCCCCATTGAGATTGAGCTAATGTAACTAGCGTCTGTATTGCTGATTGTAGACAGCAATTAACTATTTTAGCCGTTAGTTCCTCTAACAGAGCATTTAACTTAAATTAGTTACTGTTCTATCTTAATTTCACTGCCGTGTTAGCAAGTTACCTAGTGGTGTAGTATTTAGTAGACCTCACAGTAATATTATAACTTTCTTAATAATCTAAGTGACTGGTACTAAGATTAATTATTGACGGATGTAAATGTCAAATCCTTTGCTAAAACTATTTACGAAAATATTTTATAGTGCTGTCGACAGGAGGCTCTTGGTACATTACTACATTTTCTGAAGGCTTTTTCGTGTTCATGTAGAGCTCACTTGTACCTAATTTTAGTACGTTTAGTACATTTAACAATTTGAGAGGTCTCACTTATTACAAAAACAGTGATTGGGCATGGGCCGGGACTTTAGTTGTATTGAAAACAACTGTAGCCTGTCCGCTGGCAACGGGGTATTTGGGTTATCATCGCAGACATATTTTTGGTGGAACTTTTTGTAATCTACGAAACTATTTTGTAACAACTTGATGGGGTCTAAGCCACTAATTTAGTTATTCTAGATTACTATTATTATTATTATTATTATTATTATTATTATTGAAACTTCCTGGCAGATTAAAACTGTGTGCCGGACCGAGACTCGAACTCGGGCAAAGGTCCCGAGTTCGAGTCTCGGTCCGGAACACAGTTTTAATCTGCCGGGAAGTTTCACATCAGCGCACACTCCGCCGCAAAGTGAAAATATAATTCTGGAAACATCCCTCAGGCTGTGGCTAACCCATGTCTCCGCAATATCCTTTCTTTCAGGAGTGCTAGTTATGCAAGTTTCGCAGGAGAGCTTCTGTAAAGTTTGGATGGTAGGAGACGAGGTACTGGCGGAAGTAAAGCTGTGAGGACGGGGCGTTAGTCGTGCTTGGGTAGAGCACTTGCCCGTGAAAGGCAAAGGTCCCGAGTTCGAGTCTCGGTCCGACACACAGTTTTAATCTGCCAGGAAGTTTCACATCAGCGTACACTCCACTGCAGAGTGAAAATCTCATTCTGGATTATCATTATTATTATTATTATTATTATTATTATTGTCGTTTGACCTGATGCTTTTGATCGCAAATTACCAATGTTGTGTAGTTGGCCAATTTATTTGAGGCGGTGCAGTACTTGTGCAACTGTTCTGTGCTTTTAAGATTTCAAGAATTGTACTTTATTGATTTTTAATTTATTTTTTGAAGAGATAGTAAATTATTATTTATGGAAATTCGATTTAATTTGCTCACTACGTTACCACTGCTCAACCAGTTACCTGACTGCTTTGATACAGCCGGCAACGACCTACCTTCTCAATTACTTGCTCCTTGTATTCCAGTCTCTGTCTTCCTCTACCTTTTCGACCCCCTACAGATTCCTTTAGTCCCATGGAAGTTATTCCTTGATATCTTAACAGATGTCTTATCATCCTGTCCCTTCTTCTTCTCAGTCTTTCCGACATATTCTTTTCCTGGCCGATTTTGTGGAGAACCTCCTCATTCATTACCTTACGATTCCCTTTGATTTTCAGCATTCTTCTGTAGCACCATATAAAAAACGCTTCGATTATCCCGATTTTCCCACAGTAATTGTTTCACTACTATGTAATGCTGTTCTCTAAACGTACATTCTCAGAAATTTCTTCCTCAAATTAAGGCCTATGTTTGATACTAGTAGACTTCTCTTGGCCAGGAATGCTCTTTTTGCCAGTACTAATCTGCTTCTTATCTCCTTCCCCGTGCATCCATCATGTATTATCTTGCTGCCTAGGTAATTTCTGCTACTTCTCATTGCTTTCGTCATTTTTAGATTTACTCTCAATCTGTTTTCTGTACTCATTATATATCGTTCATTCCATTCAGTAGATCATGTAAATCTTTTTCATTTTCACTGATGATCAAAATGTCATCAGCGAATATTATCACTGATACCGTTTTAAGGTAGACCGGGGCAAAACGATCCCTTGGGGTATAATGTTCGCACTCTCTGTCTTCACAGTTAGTGCTGCCATCCAGCGGACAATTCGTGAATTATGAGCTCACGTGAGTCTAAGGTTACACCAGTGATACAGTTCCACCGTGTGTTGTGCAACAAGATTTACAGAAGAAATCTTCGTTTTATGCGCTATTGATCTAAGGTAAGTTCTAAATCTGTAATTGTTTATGTCACACTGTGTGCCTCTAAAGCGAGTAACAAATATTTCGGCTTTTAAGGCAGTTTATAAGGAAGTTGTATTCGCATTGTTGTCAGCATACAAGATAGCGTTCTCCCGCAACGTTGTTGTTGGTGCAGGACGAGGTTTGGGGCAAAATGATCATGTAGGGGGGATCATTATACTCCTAGGGATCATATTACCCTATTAATAAACTATTACATATAAATAAGCCTACTTATGTATTTCTATGCATGCGTTTGCCGGCCGAAGTGGCCGAGCGGATAAAGGCGCTACAGTCTGGAACCGCACGACCGCTACGGTCGCAGGTTCGAATCCTGCCTCGGGCATGGATGTGTGTGATGTCCTTTGGTTAGTTAGGTTTAAGTAGTTCTAAGTTCTAGGGGACTTATGACCACAGCAGTTGAGTCCCATAGTGCTCAGAGCCATTTGAACCATTTTTTTATGCATGCGTTTACTTAACGACATACTTAATTGTTCAGTTTCATGTGATTATTTATTTAAGTGTTTTAATTTTCAGATTCAACAATAGTGCGAACTTACTTTCGGATAACTGCTCTTGGCTTTTATAAATATTAACCGTTTTTCCCTATAGCCTATCCCCATTTTTCTCAGAATTTAGAAAATCTTTCATCATCTTACATTGGAGAAAGGCTTTTTCACATCGACAAATCGTGTGAACGCATCTTGGCTTTTCTTCAGTCTTGCTTCCATTATCAACTGCAACGACGCAACTAGCTCTCAGGTGGTTTCACCTTTCCTAAAGGCAAACTGATTGTCATCTAACAAATCCTCGATTGCCTTTTACATTCTTTTGCATATTATTATTCTCGTCAGTAGCTTGGTCGAATGAACTGTTAAGATGACAGTGCGATAATTATCGCACTAGTCGGCTCTTTCAGTTTTCGGAATTTTGTGAGAGACATTCTCACGAAAATCTTATGGTATATCGCCAGTCTCATAAATTCTACATGTGAACGAGAACAGCGTTTTTGTTGGTATGTCCACCAATGAATTTAGAAATTCTTGCCTTATTTGATTTTATGTGTTCCAAAGCCCTCCTAAATTCTGACTCTAATATGGATTTCCTACCTATTCCCAATCGGCTCCTGCCTCTTCTTCTATCGTATAAGTCTCCAGCGTGCTATTCCCACTGATCTGGTCTCTCCTCTGCATTTAACGGTGTAAATCAAATTGCGCTATTAATGTTACCGTTGTTGCTTTTAATTTCACACATGATTTGATTTTGCTCCGAGTATATTTATTTCGTTTCTAAGTCACTTGTATCTCTTAATTTTGGGATTTTGTGCTTCCCTTTTTTTCTATGAAGTACTCCTATTACCCTTAGTTTCGTCCCAGTTACTTTGCTTGTACCTACGTCTTTCTTTGTAACTTCTGTGACCGCCCTTGTTAGAGCTTCTGTGCTACGTTAAATCTTCTGACATTCCAGCCCCAACTCGTTACCCTTTCGATGGTTATGTGAGCTTTTTCTCATGGCCATCTACCCCTTGGCAGTCCCCTACCGGGGATCCGAATGGGGACCTTTGGCAATGGAGAGATCATAAAGATACTTTTTCATTTACAGGCGAGCTCCCTACCGCTTCAAATTTATTGGTTGCAATTGAACATTTCTAAGCCAATTTTTCTTGACACCGCAGTCCAACTAGCTACCTGGCTCCAAAGTCTAATTCGAGTTTTCTACCTACAGTGAGCGAGCACGCGCTTGTGTGTGTGTGTGTGTTTGTGAGAACGCTCCCTAAACGGCAAAACTCACCAGTAAAAGTGGTAAAACTGGACACAGAATCGAGGCCCGCTTGCGGAAAGGCTCTTTTGGCCTTTTCCCGAACGAAACCTTCACCTCCAGCCCAGAGGACACATGGCTTTAACACCCTGCGATGGCTGCCGGCCATCTCCAAATTCCGTGAGCTTCGAACCACTCCGCGAAATTATTTAATGTTCAGGCATTCCAGTCAGTTACAATCAGAAGTAGAATGTAGGAATTTTCGTTGGTTGTTCCCTAGAAGCGCTAATAGAGGTTCTGTAAGGTGATGTTTACTTTACAAGAATTTTAGAAATTTTTCTACAATAGTTGCCAGAAGATACAGGCGAGCATGGGAAATTACAAATCTTTAAGGCAGGCATGTAGGATCCGGCCACAGCCGCTCTTGCAAGATTAGGAAAAGAGCGGCCCACCACCTCTAACTTCTCTCCGGATACTGGCTCTTGCACACACAATAGCCACCCGACAAGCACACTTCCGCGGCCCGGAAATTCTGTTCTATGAGGTTGTTCCTTTCCAGAATTTATGGACGCATGGTTCTGCTGCTGCTGCTGCTGACCTCTTGTTACTCTTATGCTCCATTTCACGCGCTAAATACCTTAGAAATAGTAACTGCACAGCCCGATGTGATTGTGAAATCACTGAGTCCACAGACCTCTGCCACTGTTGAGTATGTAGAATGTTGGTCCGTTATCGGCTATTGTTCAATTACTAAACCATGGGGAAGATGGCCACCTTTCCACTTTAGGAGAGATGGCTTCGGATTTTATCCCGCAAGAAATATACTGTTAGGGTGTATACTATAATGATCTAAAAAAAGCTACTGTATGTTTGCAACCCCAGTCTGATGTTAGATAGAGCTTTATGGCCCTAATAAGGTCAGGTTAAATAAATAATTATACGAGAATAATGTAACGCGTGGACGCAAGTTTATTTCGATACTGCTGACGTGTTTGCAAATTCCTACAATGAAAATATAAGAAATATTTTAGATCCTGCTCCGTGAATGGTACCAGGTTTTCCGAATGTTTTCAAAAAAGCAACATAAAATGAAGACACTGCTCAGTACATATAATTTACTGTCACACTGCCAATTTAGGTTCACGGAACGAATGTTCACAGCAACTGCACTTTATTCTTTGTGTGTGTGGCACTGAACGATAAGTCGAGTACAGTAGGTGTTCTCTTTGATACAATAAAAACGTTTGATTGCGTGGACTGTAAAACTTCTGCGTAAGTTGTAATATTATTGGATTAAGGAAAGAACAGCGGTCACTTCATACCTAGATATCCGTAAGATTAAGGTTGTCCTCCAGTCACGAATGTGAGGGACATGGTTCTGTTTTGTTTCCGCAAGAGCGTGCAAAAATCTTAACAGGAAATAGAGGATGCTGCAATGAGCAATTTTAAGTAGGGGACCAGTTAATTTGTCTACCACATTATCTATCATTACTGTTTTGCAGCTTATTTACAACTGATGTGGGTACACGTTTACACCTACTGTGCTGTTTATTTACATGTACTTTCCTTATTTTCTGCAAGGAAACAAGAAGGACGAGCTATGTCTTCTACCTGGCCATCTGAATGGCAACCTGTAATTGAGGTTCGTGCAAAGAGCTCTACCTGAGTTGTTGGAGAACGTACCCTTGGCTGTTCGTGAGAGGAAGTAGATAAAACAGGACGGCCCTCCACCTCCGTCTGCAACCATCTCAGTTGTGTATTTCCTGGTCGCTGTACTTGGGAAGTCCTATTCCATGGCCTGCCAGGCCGCCTGAGCTGAATCCCCTTGATTATTTCCTATGGGGACATCTTAAGTCACTTGCGTATGAGATGCAAGTAGATACGGAAATGGAATTAATTGCCAGAATTGTAGCTGCCTATGATGTGATTCGAGGCACACCAGGGATATTTGTCAAGGTGCGTCAGAATCTTTTTCGCCGATGTCATGCCTGCACCGAGGTTGACGGCCGTCAGTTTCGGCACATTTTTTAAGATACAGTATAAATGGCACGTTCGTTGTTAAAATGATTCAAATGGCTCTAAGCGCTATGGGACTTAACATCTGAGGTCATCAGTCCCCTAGACTTAGAACTACGTAAGTCTAACTAACATAAGGACATCACACACATCCATGCCCTAGGCAGGATTCGAACCTGCGATCGTAGCAGCAGCGCTGTTCCGGACCGAAGCGCCTAGAGCCGCTCGGCCACAGCGGCCGTCGTACGTTCATTGTGTCAATGATGGTATTTGCAGTTACAAACTTTTAGGACTTGTAAGGGTATCAGGGGAACGGATACATAATATTTTGTGTAGGAACCTATATCCGGAAACGTCATCCAGCGACGCTGTTGTTGTTGTTGTGGTCTTCAGTCCTGAGACTGGTTTGATGCAGCTCTCCATGCTACTCTATCCTGTGCAAGCTTCTTCATCTCTCAGTACTTACTGCAACCTACATCCTTCTGAATCTGCTTAGTGTACTGATGTCTTGGTCTCCCTCTACGATTTTTACGCTCCACGCTGCCCTCCAATGCTACATTTGTGATCCCTTGATGCCTCAGAACATGTCCTACCAACCGGTACCTTCTTCTTGTCAAGTTGTGCCACAAACTCCTTTTCTCCCCAATTCTATTCAATACCTCCTCATTAGCGAAGCTACAGGGCGAAGCTACAGGGCGTCAAAATCATACAATCCGGCGTCTGTAAATGTATGCATATACAGGATGATTCCGTGATGCTGTTACGAACTTCCTGGGATGACAGAGAAGGCTAACTGCGTCAAGCTCAGGTAAGGGTCCCTGTACCGGAAACGAACGAGCCGAAAAGTTACAAGGGAAAACCGTTCTGATACCTCTGACAGTGGAGTACATAAACAGGTAATGTTGTTGCTAAGACCATAGATAAGGAAACGTTCAGAGGTGGTAGTATGATCCGAAACAAGGAAAAAAATCCTCTAAAATGCACCTGAGGAGCTGTGAGCACTTGCTCATCTTCAGTACTGAAAATCCCCTTTATCGAACAAGTGATCATAGCTCTTAAAGTATGCATTTTAGATCCCATGTTTACTACAATTTATATTGTGGAAGACTTGTCAGGAGTATATTGTACACGATTAATGGCAGTTGTGGTCACGAGAACTTACAGTCGCAAGAAGAACGTGCTCCAGACGGTCACGTGACTCCATCGAGAGGGAAGACCATCATGTTCGGCGTATGGCTCTATCGTATAGTACTGCATCTCCAGCAGCAATCTGAGCAGCAGTCGACACCACAGTGATGCACCGAACTGTTACAGATTGACTACGTCACGGACAGCTCCGAGCCAGGTGCCCTGTACAGTACATTCCACTAACCAAAAACCAGCTCCATCTGCGATTTCAACTGTGCCAAGCCAGAGCTCATTGGCGGACAGCGAACAGGTCTGTTGTGGTTCTGGACGAAAGCTTGTTCTGCCTCGGTGCCAGTGGTGGCCGTAGAAGGAAGCCAGCTGAGGGCCTGCAACCACCCTGTCTACGTGCTAGACACTCTGGACCTACACCTGGATTTATCGTATGGGGTTAGATTTCGTATGACAGCAAGAGCACTCTTGTGGTTATTCCACGCACGCTGACTGCAAGTTGTACGTCAGTCTGGTGGTTCGACGTGCTGACCTTACATTCATGAACAGCATTCCAGAGGATGCTTTGCAGCAGCATAATGCTAGCCCACATACATCTGCTGAAACCCAACATGCTCTACAGGGTGTCGACATGTTGGCTTATCCTCCTCGATCACCAAACCTGTCTCCAATCGCGCACAAATAGTACATCATCGATCGGCAACTGCAGCATCATCCACAACCAGCAGTAACCGTCCCTGTACTGAGCGGTCAAGTGCAGCAGGAACGGAACTCCATCCCTAAAACTAAAATCCGGCACCTGTACAACACAATACATGCACGTTTGTATACTTGCTCCGGTTATTAATGTAACAGTATTTCACATTTTCAGTAGATTATCTCGCGGCTACACTAGCCTGTGATCTTACAATGTTAAATACTTAAAGATGTTATCTAGGGAAATTTATTCCCAAAATGTCGTTATGTTGCGTTAATTAATTTTTCATGTCGCGGATATATATAAGCCACTAAAGATGACATATGATTCAAAAAATTTTCTCTCTGTACTTCACATAAGTGTTATTGAGAAGTACTGATCTGCACTGATGCTCATAAATTAAGGGTAATTGCAGAATGTGGTGGCACACAACGTGGCACTAGACAAATCTGGCTCTAATAGCATAGGCACCTAGGGAACACACACGACATAGATCTGTAAGTCCACGGTATTGGTAATAAGTTGAGAAAACCGTCCCGAAACACATGTGCTACAAAACGCCACTATTTCCTCCGCATGTGCCCCGACATCAATATTGGATATGAACGCCATGCACACATACACTGGCCGCACAACGTTTTGGCATACTCTGGATCGGGTGGTCGAGCAGCTGCTGGGGTATAGCCTCCCATTCTTGCACCAGTACCTGTCGGAACTCCTGAAGTGTCCTAGGGGTTTCAAGACGTGCAGCGATACGTCGACCGAGAGCACCTCAGAAGTGCTCGATGGAGCTCAGGTCTGGAGAACAGGTGGGCCAGTCCATTCGCCTGATATCTTCTGTTTCAAGGTACTCCTCTACGATGGCAACTCGGCGGGGCCGTGCGTTATCATCCACCAGGAGGAAAGTAGGACCCACTGCACCCCTGGAAAGGCGGACATACTGGTGCAAAATGACGTCCAGATACACCTGACCTGTTACAGATCCTCTGTCAAAGACATGCAGGGGTGTACGTGCACCAATCATAATTCCACCCCACACCATCAAATCACGACCTCCATACAGGTCCCTTTCAAGGACATTAAGGGGTTGGTATCTGGTTCCTGGTTCACGCCAGATGAAAACCCGGGGAGAATCACTGTTCAGACTATACTTGGACGCGTCCGTGAAATAACCTGGGGCCACTGTTCCCATGACCATGTACTGTGTTCTTGATACCAGGCTTTACGGGCTCTCCTGTGACCAGGGTCAGTGAAATGCACCTTGCTGGTCTCCGGGCGAATAAATCATGTCTGTAGACTGTGTGTGCGGAGACAACTGTTCCAGTGGCTGCGGTAAGGTCCAATGGTTCAAATGGCTCTGAGCACTATGGGACTCAACTGCTGAGGTTATTAGTCCCCTAGAACTTAGAACTAGTTAAACCTAACTAACTTAAGGACATCACAAACATCCATGCCCGAGGCAGGATTCGAACCTGCGACCGTAGCGGTCTTGCGGTTCCAGACTGCAGCGCCTTTAACCGCACGGCCACTTCGGCCGGCAGCGGTAAGGTCCCCAGCAAGACTACCTGCAGTACTCCGTGGCCGTCTGCGGTGGGACGTCCCGTCCTGTAGCGCCTCAACACGTTTCCTGACTGCCGGATTCGTTGCCATAATCTTGAGATCACACTCTGTGGCACACGGAGGGCCCGTGCTACGACCTGCTGTGTTTGACCAGCCTTCAATCTCCCTGGTATTCTACGCCTCATAACGTCACCAATATGTGTTCTTTGAGCCATTTTCAACACATAGTCACCATTAGCACGTCTGAAAACGTTTTCACACTTACTCGCTGCACCAACACAGCTCTGCGTATGTGGTCTGCTGCCAGCGCCACCGTGCGACGACCGTAGGTCAAATGCACCGTATGGTCATACCCCAAGGTGATTTAAACCCGCAAACTGCCCACCGGAGTTTTGTTTCACCATGTGTCAGTAGTATCCTTAATTTATGAGCGTGAGTGTAGCTGTGAAGGTAGTAGCTAACATCAACATGAGCTTTTCACACACCAGAGTAAGGCTTATCCGCAACGAAACGCGATACACACAGCTACTGACACGGAACTTTTGTAAAAGTGATGTTTATTGTTCCCAGATGATCAGACAGTTAGTGAAGGCGACCATTTTAGGAATGAGGTCAGATGAAAAACATTCTTGCAAGTATCAAAGTCAAGGTCTTGCGCAGACTGAGAGCGTCTCTTCACCACGAGATCAGTTCCCACTGTCTGTGAATAATGAAAGACGAATGATTATTTAGCTTGCTTACTTTCATTCTATTATCTCCTACGACTTCTTATTTTAGAGCTACTCTGTCCTCTCAACAAAAGTACTCCTAGCCCAGAGATCGACGATTAGACAGACCTACTGTGTCAACTGGCGATCTTCGTATAGTCCGTTTTTAATGTGTCTCGAAATTCTGACTCGTCCTTCCCCGTACACATACTTAATCCTATTTGTTGTTAACACTACTGACTCACTCAGATGAATTTTGAACAGGAATTTAAAAAAAAATGATTTGTATTTATATAACACTTCCTTCGGCATTGTAAAGGAAGGTGTGCTCTCTGTAGCAGAAAATTGAGCGATAACTCCCAATTTATCAAATCTAAGTTGAAAGGAGTTCTTGTCACACGCTCCTTCTCTTCTGTACAGTAGCTGGTAATTTTTCTGTGTAATGTGTTATTTATTCACAAACTGTCTCACAATTGTTTGGTTCTTTTCTTTTGTTTCTTTTGTGTACAAATTTTCTGATCAGCATTCTATAAACTACTCATTCCATGGCCAAGTAGCTCTAAATCCCAAGGTCCTACGTATTCTGATGAGAAAAGAAAAATAAAATAAATAAAAAAATCGTCTGAGAAGTGTAAAAAGGGGCCATTTAGTGAATACCTTCGCCCGAGTTGGGTCCCAAGACGACATAGTGTGCAAGGTCTGTCTTGTCCCTTTTAGTAGCAAAACTTGCTGCCCACGCCGGCCATCTTTCCTTTGCTTTTCTTCGTTTGTCGATTGCTTTTCTGAGAATTACAGCCCTGTAAATATAATTTCGTTACTGCCGTAGCTCTCAGACATTTAGAACTCGGATCGGGTTTCCGCCGTAATTGATTTCTGATCGTTTCTCTGCTGACAAAGGAAATCTAAACGAATTGCGTGGTCTTTCAGAGGCCACCAGTTAGAAGCTTTCTGACCGCCCCAGTTCTTCTTTGTGCACGCAGTTAGTATCACTCATATGGATTTGATGCTATCTGTATTGTGAATGAGGTTGTTCAAATGTTACATGAAGTAGCGCTTCCATTTTTATCCCCTATTGTATGTACGATTTAAATAAATGGAATCATGAATCGAGCTTCCAGAACGATCTTTTGAGGTGCTGGAGCCACATACAACAAATTAGTGTCACTGTGACATTAATTTATGTATTGCCAAATCACATTTAATTCACACCTCTTAGAACCAACAGTAACACTGTGGTCTTCAGTCCGAAGGCTGATTTCCTGCAGCTCTCCAGCCTAGTCAATCCTATACAAGGTCCTTCATCTCTGAATAACTATCGTAACCTGCATACAACTGGATAGGCTTACTGCGTTCGTGCCTATGCCACCCTCTGTAATTTTAATCCTTCACACATCCCTTCATAATCAAACTGACTATTCCTGACGGGTGCCTATACGTGCAGTATTAGGTTGGGATCGGTGCTCGTGGAGAAGGTGAAAAATGCGGTATCTATTAACATGGAAAGTGGGAAAACGGTATCTCATATACATGAAAGAAACACGTTTGATGTTTAAATGAACTTAGTTGCTGGATCTGCACATTTACTATAGTTGAATAAATATGAAATAAATAACTTGGCGATATTCATCTGTTGCTCAATGGATACCAGTAGGACGTAAAAGTGGAAGTTTGCCAGGGAATACATAAGTATGTGCTCTAGTACAAAAATCACTTTTATTCAAGAACAACTGGACAAACTAATAAACTAAACAAATATTAAATGGCTCATGGTTGCTGTTGTTCGTAACACTCTCGGCCGAGTTACAAAATTACATTTACAACAGCGTCTTGGATACTCCAGCACGATTTAACTACGGAAGCGTCAGAGGAATCTTTCAGTTGTGACATTCACGCACATGTATATATATATATATATATATATATATATATATATATATATATATATATATATATATATATATATATATCATAGGGATTCAGGACAAGTATTGATAAAGAAAAAACGTCACCAGTATGCACATGGTTAGCAAACGTTCTTTCCCTTGACTTGAATGCACGGGACTGGATACATTACTATAAGACACGATCTGCGAACTTAAGGCTCTCAGATCCGTGATTAATACGTGCTGAGATAACAAGGATCCGTACTTAACACGTGCTGAGTCAACAAGGACATGTGGAAACTAGATTACGAATTGAAATTGAAATTAGCAACATTTAATAAATCTGTTCAATTATACAGGGTGAGGCAGTGAAACGGCACGATTTCGACACCGACTGACGGGCGCGGTAGGGGGTTATGGGACTGGGCGAAAATTATAGTTTTTCTCCTCGCTGAAGCATCGGACGGTGTTCACCCTCGTAAGTGCAGGGGACACGCCGTACCAGGCAATGAGGAAGTGCCAGCCGAACTTCGAGGGAAGACAGTGTGTAATGGTGGCTTGTGATACCTTCCCGTGCAAACATTTGAACCTCTGTTGGCTTACGTAAACAAATCTTTCCATTGGTGAAACACGGTGAGATTGCTGTTATTCTTGGAATTTGTATGTCAATGCTATATCTGACTGAACTGTAGTTTATGGACAACTTTGAATTTTCTGTACGTTCTCTCTATGGGATGTGCAGTTGATTATTGTAATACTGTAGATTATGCCTGTCCGCTTGCTCTGAATGTCAGTCATTCACCTAAGGTGCCGCACTTGGTGGGGTGCATTTTACGGATAAGTTGTGGGACAAAACCCTTGGTCTGGTGTCCTTACGTTCACGTGTTGATACGTGTGTTGTTATTTCATGTAATAAAGCTTGTCACCTTTATGTGTAAAACTTTTTCCAGAAGGGCGAAATACTGATATTTGATGCTGTGTACTGGTTAGAGCTCTGTAATTCTGTACGGTAATTTATGCCCCTTCTGTAAATTTGAATATACTAGAGGGGAAGGAGTTTTATAGAGTGCTATTTTGTAGTACTAGATATCAAGCTCATTCGATAATTTGAGCACTAGTTATTGGGTTGTGCTACGTCATGCATGTGATCTGATTTACTACATTGTTCAACTTTGTTCAGTAAAATTATTATAATTTGTTTAAGAGTCTACATTTACACAACTCCCAACCACTTTCGATTCCCACCGTCATCGTGCGCCACATAACGCTCCGAATTCTTTTCCGGTTTGTACATAAAACTAGATGACTTTAACACAATTCATTTCGGACACATTCTATTTTGTCTTGGGCCCACAGAGTTTACAGGTCTTTATTTGAAATCTTCCAGCAGCTAAGCTGGTTCCTGACGAGTGCCGACAATATTGGTATAAGCTTGTACATTGTCTGGTTGTCCTGTCTCCCATTTGACAATATCCCTAATTCTTTTAATCCAATTGCATGCATTATTAATTTATATCAGGATGTGCATACTTTTGAACATTTCACTTATTTAATTATTTTAAATTATTTTCATCTTTTCTTCTTGAATCCCTTTAGTTATGCGTCACTTAGTTCTTATTTTATGTACATAATGGGTAAATTTTTAAGAAAACTTCTTTCATCTATTGACACAAGTGTAATACATTGAATTTCACATCTTTCTACACATATCACGTTTCACGGCACATCTTTTAACTTAGAATATTGTACTCTAGTCTCACTAATGAACGTTTATCAGAGCTCAAGGTGCCATATTATTTATTTCCATCAATTGTGCGTCATGATCAGGTAGTCCACTAACAATCTGGTACTCACTAAGTGATTCAGGATAAGCACTATCTATAAAAATATTATCAGTCAGGGACCTGCTACGGTGCTGCAAGCGAGATGCAAAGGTAACTGCTGAAATCAGACTGAAACAGCCGAGTAATCATTCAATTCATTTTCCTGTCATAATACTTTAATAAATATACATTGGAATCTCTCCAAACTACTGTCTTCTTGATATCAGTGATAGATTTGTTGATAACATTACTATCCTGAGTGAAAGACGAATTACGGGACTGTTGAATGTAATGAATATCCAAATGATTAGAGAATACGGACTGAAGAAATGTGACTAACGAAAATCGAAACTAGTGACCTTGACGAAGACGAAGAAAAATAATACACGACAGAGGAAGCAAGGAGGACATAAAAAGCTCGCTGTCGCAGACAAATTGGCATTACTGGCCAAGAGACGTCTGCTAGTATGAAACATCGGCCATAATTTGAGGAAGGAATTTCTGAGAATCAACGTTTGGAGCACTGCATTGTACGGTAGTGAGGCATGAACGATCGGAAAACTGGAAGAGAAGAGAATGGAAGCGTTTGAGATGTGATACTATAGAGTGACATTGAGAATTAGATGATCTCATAAGGTATGAGGTGCTTCTCTGCAAAGGAATATAAGAGAGACTCTGATAAGAAGAAATGACAGGATGGCTGGATATGTGTTAAGACATCAGGTAATAACCTCCTTGGCATTAGAGGAAGTTGTAGAGGGTAAAAATTGTAGGGGAAGACAGAAATTGGAATACATCCAACAAATAACAATTTGAAGACAAAGGGTGCAAGTACTGCTCTGAGATGAAGAGGTTAACGCAGGAGAGTAATTCGTGGCGGGCCACTTCAGACCATTTCTCAGAGGAAACCGTTAGTACCTAAGAAGCTGGGTTCTTCAATAGGCACTTTCACATTCTGAAAAAGTTATTTTAATAATATTTGTAATAGCACATGTCAGTTCAAAAATAAAGGATGATCACATGCTAACATCCTAGCTATAGTAATGTCAGATGATAGAGAACACTCGCTCAGATTACTAACTCGATACACTTTCAACTATGGGCATTTGTCTTCTGTGGATTAAATTAATTTCAGGAAACCAAATTCTGGACTGTTGAAAGTAGATTTAAGCTCCATGCTTCCCAAATACTAATCTATTGTCTTAACCTATGATTTTAACATTTGTTAATATTTGTTATATGTTTGGGACCACAGCCGCGCAGGTCGCCGAAGTGGCGTCAACTCGAAAGACCTGCACCAGGCGAACGGTCTACCCGACGGGAGGCCCTAGCCACACGGCATTTCATTTCACAGCATGAAACTCGTCGTAATTTTTTGAGTCATCAGCCTTCTGACTGCTTTGATGAAGCCCGCCACAAATCCCTCTTCCGTGCCAACCTCTTAATCTTAAAGTAAGACTTGCAAACTCAATTCTCAGATATTTGCTGGATGTATTCCAATCTCTGTCTTCTTCTACAGCTTTACCCTGTACAGCTCCCTCTAGTAACATAGAATTTACTCCTTTTTGTCTTAATAGATGTCCTGTCGTCCTGTCCCTTCTTCTTCTCAGTGTTTGCCATGTATCCCTTTCCTCTACAATTCTGCGCGGAACCTCCTTCATACCTTATCAGTCCACCTAATTTTACACATTCTTCTGTAGCACCACATTTCAGATGCTTCTAATTTCTTCTTTCCCGTTTTTTCCACAGTTGTCTTATTAATTACATACCGTGTCAGAAGTGTGATAATGCAGGCGATTGTCTATGTACAAAATTACCCCTGCAGTGATGATCAAAGCGTCACTATAACCGACTCAAAACAGTAAAAAGACTACATAGAACGGACATCAGAGAACTGGTGTGCAGAGGCACCAGTGGTTACCAGACAAAATCCTAGAGGCCACTGACAGCAGTGCTCTTCGAAGATAAAATGTTGACTGGCTAAACAATAGATATCAAAAAAGCTATGACCATACACTGGTCTCAGATAGCTAGAAATACACCAAAGTACTCTTGAGCTGCGTCAGACAATGATATTGTACAGTGAATAGGTACCAACATATATGCCATGTACACAATAGTTTAGGCTGGCCTATAAGTATCTTTATTATACGTAAACGATGCAAGATGCAAGTAAGGCACAGCTTGCATGCACAGACACAAAAAATCTATACAATTATTGTAATTTTGTACCGAGTTGAACGATCCTCATCATGATCAAAGGTAAGAGTTTCCTGTTATTACTGGTATGGGCTAAAGTTGTTTATCAATAACAGAAAGATACTTTATATAAGCTCAATTCGGTATAGAAGTGATGTTTGATATGTTTTTTTTCCTTTAATTGTACATTCTTTTTAAGAAATTGAGTTTTCTAGCGCTATATGATAAATCTGTATTTATTTTTAATTTTTACTGCAACATCCATCTGTTTGACGTCACAGCTCAACAGTTTCCTCAGCTCTTACAGGCGGCTGGCGGAGGTGGTAAAGACTAAAGGCCTCGTGGTAGTAAGGAAAGCTCGCAATTTGCAGCTACGTTTCCAGAGTTGATCGGGTTCGTTTGGTGTGGAGCCGAGTGGAGGGTCTCAGTCAAAGGCTTTGTCAATTCTCTGACGGTTTTGGCTGCAGATTTCTAGATCTGCGTTATCCGTGGGGATTTGTAGACTCCCCTTGATAGGTCAGGGTTGCACTTCACAAAGGAAGAAGCTACTGGAATAGCAGAGTACTTTCGGAGTGCTTTGAGGGTTTTTTAGGTCAGGCAGTAATTTGAGGTGCTCTGACGAACACTCACCAGTCGGTATGCAGCAAGGGAAGTCATACGGCATTCAGTATAAACACACTTCAGCTATCACAATTTTATCAGTCGAAGTATTAGTAATAAGTTTCCCGAATTTACTGCGGTCCAAGAAAGCTCACGCGCTCAGATTATTCTTGGACCGGGAGCTATGTTTTATTTAGTGAGTCATGGAATGTATGTCGGGAGGACTGATAGAAGTGACAGGAGGACGAGTATTCATTGCAGATGACAAAAATATTGTCTCTGTTGAGGTCGAAGTTGAGTGTGACAGTGAAGTCATCTGGCCGCATATAACAGGTGTAGGTGAAACCAACATAATTGATGAATATTTTTACCGGCCGTCCGATTCTGCTGTGACAGTTCTAGAGTCTTTGAAAGAAATTCTAGTGTTAGTAGCGCGGGAATACTCAGACCGTGTAATACTAATTGGAGGTGACTTTAACCTTTGACCTACCGAGTATATACTGGGATGTCTAAAGATTCATTGCGGGGTGTGGGGGTGGGTGGATGGGGGGAGTGCCACCAGATCATCATGCTAAATACATTTGAACACGTGTTCTGAAAACTGTCTTGCGTTGCTAGCTCAGTAGCCCACACGCAATGAAAATATACCTTTTAGCTACAAACAGGCCGAACACTATCCCCAATGTCAGTATAGGAACGGGGATTAGTGCTCATAATGTCATTATAGCAACTATGATTACGAAAGATAATAAATGAGTCAAGAAAGCTGGAAGAAAGTTTCGGCTCGATAGAGCAGATAAGCATTTATTATCGTCTCACTAAAACAGTGAATTAACGTCACTTAGTTCCAGTGAGATGGATGTAGGGGAATTATGCGCGAAGCTTAAGCAGACTGATCATGTAAGTGTAGAAAAGTTGTGGAATGTTTCCAAACAGATAGTTTCAACAGCAATTGAGAGAAATATACCACATAAATTAATAAGTGATGGTACTGATCCTGCATGGTACACAAAATGGATCAGATCGTTGTTGCAGAAGCAGCGAAAAAAGCATGCCAAATTCAAAAGACCGCAAAATCCCTAAGATTGGCAAAGTTTTACAGAAGTTCGAAATATGGCGCGTACTTCAATGCGAGATGCTTTTAACAATTTACACAACAACGAAATACTGTTATTCACACGTGTACTAAAAGAAATCAGCTAAATTTCGATTACGCGACAAGTCACTCAAATCTGAGGGCTGTAAATTCAACTAAATACTTAGGGATTGCAATTACAAATAACCTAAATTGGAACGATCACATAGATACACTACTGGCCATTAAAATGCTACACCAAGAAGAAATGCAGATGATAAAGGGATATTCATTGGACAAATATGTTATACTAGAACTGACATGTGATTACATATTCACGCATTTTGGGTGCATAGATACTCAGAAATCGGTACCCAGAACAACCACCTTGATACGCCTGGGCATTGAGTCAAACAGAGCTTGAATGGCGTGTTCAGGTACAGCTGCCCATGCAGCTTCAACACGATACCACAGTTCATCAAGAGTAGTAACAGGCGTATTGTGACGAGGAGCCAGTTGCTCGGCCACCATTGACCAGACGTTTTCAGTTGGTGAGAGATCTGGAGAATGTGCTGGATAGGGCAGCAGACGAACATTTCCTGTATCCAGAAAGGCCCGTACAGGACCTGCAACATGTGGTCGTGCATTATCCTGCTGAAATATGGGGTTTCGCAGGGATAGAATGAAGGGTAGAGCCACGGGTCGCAACACATCTGAAATGTAACGTCCACAGTTCAAAGTGCCGTCAATGCGAACAAGAGGTGACCGAGACGTGTAACCAACGGCACCCCATACCATCACGCCCTGTGATACGCCAGTATGGCGATGACGAATACACTCTTCCAATGTGCGTTCACCGCGATGTCGCCAAACACGGATGCGACCATCATGATGCTGTAAACAGAACCTGGATTCATCCGAAAAAATGAAGTTTTGCCATTCGTGCACCCAGGTTCGTCGTTGAGTACACCCTCGCAGGCGCTCCTGTATCCGAGCTGATAGTCCATACTGCTGCAAACGTCATCGAACTGTTCGTGCAGAAGGTTGTCGTCTTGCAAATGGCCCCATCTGTGACTCAGGTACCGAGACGTGGCAGCACGATCCGTTACATCTATTCGGATAAGATGCCTGTCATCTCGAATGCTAGTGATACGAGGTCGTTGGGATCCAGCACGGCGTTCCGTATTACCCTCTTGAACCCACCGATCCCATGTTCTGCTAACAGTCATTGGATCTCGACCAACGCGAGCAGCAATGTCGCGATACGATGAACCGCAATCGCGATAGGCTTCAATCCGCCCTTTATCAAAGTCGGAAACGTGATGGTACGCATTTCTCCTCCTTACACGAGGCATCACAACAACGTTTCACCATGCAACGCCGGTCAACTGCTGTGTGTGTATGAGAAATCGGTTGGAAACTTTCCTCATATCAGCACGTTGTAGGTATCGCCACCGGCGCCAACCTTGTGTGAATGCTCTGAAAAGCTAATCATTTGCATATCACAATATCTTCTTCCTGTCGGTTAAATTTCGCGTCTGTAGCACGTCATCTTCGTGGAGTAGCAATTTTAAAGAAAATGTTCAAATGTATGTGAAATCTTACGGGACTTAACTGCTAAAGTCATCAGTCCCTAAGCTTACACACATCTTAACCTAAATTATCCTAAGGACAAACACACACACCCATTCCCGTGGGAGGACTCGAACCTCCGCCGGTACCAACCGCACAGTCCATGACTGCAGCGCCTCAGACCCCTCGGCTAATCCCGCGCGGCCAATTTTAAAGGCCAGTAGTGTAATATTGTGGGTAGAGCAAACCAAAGACTGCGATTCATTGACAGAATACTTAGAAGGTGCAACAGGTCTTCAGAAGAGACTGCTTACACTACGCTTGTCCGCCCTATTCTGGAGTACTGCTGTGCAGTGTGGGATCCGCATCAGGTGGTACTGACGGATGACATCGAAAAAGTACAAAGAAGGGCAGCTCGCTTTGTATTATCGCGAAATAGGGGAAACAGAGTCACAGACATGATACGTGAATTGGAGGGGCAATCATTAAAACAAAGACGTTGCGACGTGATCTTCTCATGAAATTTCAATCACCAGTTTTCTCCTCCGATTGCGAAAACATTCTGTTGGCACCCACCTACATAGGGAGAAATGATCATCGCGATAAAATAAGAGAAATCAGGGCTCGCACGGAAAAATTTAAGTGCTCGTTTTTCCCGCGTGCCGTTCGACAGTGGAAAGGTAGAGAGACAGCATGAAGATGGTTCATTGAACCCTCTGCCAGGCACTTTGTTGTGAATAGCAGAGTAATCACGTAGATGTAGATGTAGATATAAATCGTGGCCTGGAAGGTTGTGTGCCTAGTAAGTGCATAAAGGACTGAGAAGACCCACCATGGTTTAATAATGAAATTCGGCGGATGCTGAGGAAGCTCTCTCGGTTCAAAAGGGAACGCACAAATGATGACATGCGAAGGTTAGTAGAGATTCGTACGTCTGTGAAAAGATATATGCGTGAAGTATACAACAATAACCAGCGTCACACTTTAGCAAAAGATCTGGCAGTAAACCCCAGAAAATTCTGGTCTTGCGTAAAATCGCTAAGCTGGTCTAAGGCTTCCATTCATTCCCTCGTTGATCAGTCTGGTGTTGCAGGTGAAGATTGAAAACTGAAAGCCCAAGTTTTAAATTTCACGGTCAAGCAATCGTCGACATTGGAGAATCCTACAAACATACCGTCATTTGACCATGGGACAGATTCCAATATGAACGACATAGAAATAAGCATACCTGCCGCAGAAAAACAACTGAAAGATTTGAAAGACAATAAACCTCTACGTCCGGATGGAATCCAAGTTCTATTTTACAAAGAGTACTCCACGGCATTGGCGCCTTATATAGCTTGCATTTATCGTGAGTCTTTCGGCCAGCACGAAGTCCTTAGCAACAGGAAAAAACACAGATGACGCCAGCATATAAGAAGGTAAAAGAACGCACCCGTAAAATTGCAGACCAATATCCCCAACTTCTTATTGCTGCATAATCTTTGAACATACACTCGGTTCGTATATGATAAACTTTCTTGAGACTGATAAGCTTATGTCCACGAATCAGCATGGTTTAGAATGCATCTCTGGTGTGAAACGCAGCTTGTCATTTTCTCACATGATATACTGAGAACTATTGATGGGCAACAGGCAGACTCCAGATTTCTAGATTTCTGGAAGGCGTTTGACACGGCGCCGCATCGTAGGCTGTTAACGAAGACAGCGTAAGTTCACAGATATATGAGTGGCTCAATAACCAATATGTTGTTCTCTACAATGAGTGTCTATCAGAGACAAGCGTATCGTCAGGTGTGCCGCACGGCAGTGTGATAGGACCACTGTTGCTGTCTATGTACATAAATGATTTGGCAGACAGCGTGGGGAGCAATCTGCGGTTGTGTGCTGATGATGCCATCTTGTACGGTAAGATGTCAAGGTTGAGTGACTTACAGGAAGATACAACACGACTTAGGCAAAATTTCCATTTGTTGTGATGAAGCCGCGCGGGGTAGCCGCGCGGTCTAGGGCGCCTTGTCGTGGTGCGCGCAGCTATCCCCTTTGGAGGTTCGAGTCCTCCCTCGGGCGTGTGTGTGTGTGTTGTTCTTAGCGTAAGTTAGTTTAAGTTAGGTTAAGTAGCGTGTAAGCCTAGGGACCGGTGACCTCAGCGGTTTGTTCCCATAGTAACTTACCACCACCACCACTACAATTTGTGTGAATGCAAATGTAGAAAAACGTAAGTTAGTGCGGAAGAGTAATAATATCAGACCTGTAATGTTCGAATACAGTATTACTTGTGTCCTACTTGACACAGTCAAGTCTTCTAAATATCTGGACGTAACGTTTCAAAGTGATATGAGGTGGAACGAGCGTGTGAGAAATGTGGTACTGAAGGTGGACGGTCGACTTCACTTTGTTGGGAGAATTTTAGGAACGAGTGGTTCACCTGCAAAGGAGACCGCACATAGGACGCTGATCCAACCTGTTCTTAAGTACTGTTCGAATGCTTGGTGTACGTACCAGGTCGGGTTGAAGAAAGACATTGAAGCTATTCAGAGGCCCTCTGCTAGATTTGTTACCGGTAGATTCGAACAATTCGTAAGCATTACGAAGATGCTTCGGAAACTTAAATGGAAACCTTTGGAGGGAAGGTGATGTCTTCAAGAAACGCTGTTGAGAAAATTTAAAGAACCATTTGAAGCTGACTGCCGAATGACTCTACTGGCGCCAGCATACACTGAGCGTAGGGACCACGAAAATAAGATAGCAGAAATCAAGGCTCATACGGAGGCTTACAGGCAGTCTTTTCCCCTCTCTCTATTGTCGAGTGGGGCAGGAAAGGAAATGACAAGTACTGGTACAGGGTACCCTCCGCCAGGCACCGTACGGTGGCTTGCAGAGTACGTATGTAGATGTGGACGGAAAATCTGAATTAAATGCAGACAATATCAATTTGGCCATAAATTCTGTTAGTTTTTAAGTAACAGAAAGGAGGATTACCACGTAAAACAAAAATGCTCCACAGACTACGCGGCCCTTCATATATCTTCACTTGGATTCTAGATGTTCGCCGTTTCCAGTTTCTAGGGGAATCTAATAAGACACTGACGGCATATCCAAACAAAGTGATCGAAATGAGGTGACGCCCGATACGTGTGCAACGCACGTAACGTACAGGTAACGCCGTTACGATCTTAATTGACCAAGGCTACTAGAAAAACTACTGTTATCTACACTTACTTATGGTAGTTTACTGTAGGCTACGGTTGTCTTACAACCCTACGTTTGCAGCAAATACCTACAGTCAAAATCTTTTTTCAGAGCTCTTGCTGTCCTACACTGCTTGAACAACTACCATAATTACTCATTTGAAATGGGAACTACCGTGTTATTTCTTCAAGATTCGTAAGTACGATCTACAGTTCCGTCTCTAATCAGCTCACTGTCGACGGAACGTTAAATCATTATTTTCCTTCCTCCCGTTTTTGCAGAAACTCCATCTGACAGAGAATAAAGAAACGCTTTTCATAAAAATAAAAAGTAAATCCTACTTATCAAATAAGGTGAAAGTGATCCGGGAACTTGATCAGAAGAATTGTAAATACGCCAATACCTTTCGAGAAAAGTAAGCAAATATCAAACGCTGTGGAGATGTTTGTAACTCAATATCTCCTCTGAGAGCTCCCGACGGGTATGCGAGAGAATTTATCCGAGTGGTGTTTTTTTAAGACGGAAAAAGAGGTGGAAGACATCAAAGAGACCGCGTGCTTAACATCGTCTAAATTCTTGTCTCAAAATTTAAGAAGACCCAGTAGGTAGGGCCGGCAGAATTTATGAGTGTGTGGCAGCGTTGGCTGGAAAAATAATAAAGTGCTTCTACAAGGCTATCGCGGCTAATCGTTTTTATCATCTTCTCTTTGCTGAACGTTATAAAAGACTCGCTTTGCTCGACAAAATATTTTCTTCTAATAAATGTAGTGAAGGACAGAGCACGGAAGTGTCCTTCGTAAGGGATGTTTATAAAGGGTGGGATGGTTTGAAGGAGGAGGCTTGACCGTACAACAGTTTTTATATACTGATGTACCCAGTGGCTCTGTCTTTCACAAGTCATATTCACAAACAACAGTATTTTACTCTCATATTAAATATTATTTGACAGTGTCAGATTCACCTCCATTTACATTAATACCACCGCGTCCGCGACTGGTTGGTCGGCGCGAATGACTGCGATCCTGGGAACCTGCGTTCGATTTCCGGTACTACCAGCGATTTTTTCTTGGTGAGAGGGAGGACTGGTACGGAGTGCACTAACAACCTCGTGGGTGAACTGAGAACCTACTCGGCCAACTGGTAACGATTCCAAGGTCAAGAAATTCGACAACGACCGGGAGTGCGGTGTACCGACCACGTTCCCCTCCCTAACGCATTCTAAAGGTGCGGGAACACCTGTGCGCCCTGCGGCTAGTCGCCGTGCGGCCGTAGCTCGCCCCTGAAGGCCAGTGTGAACACAGGTGTGAATGGAATCACTCACATGCAAATGTTGAAGCAGAGGCAAGCAACCTTCACGCATTCCTACTTGTGTGTGGGGCAAGCATAGTCGCACGGAGACCAGGCGCAAGGCGCACAAGTGTAAACGCACTTTAAGCCAGCATTGTTATCGGAAGATACGGCAGTCGATCAGCCCCGACAGGCCCGCCTAGAGCCATGACGTCGAACTTTACCTTTACTTTGTATGTTAATACCAATATCTCTATTAGGAACCATTACTAATGGCAATATGTCAACTTTTCAACTGTCGTATTCCTGTGTGGAAAACACTTTATTGCGACCAAGGCGACACGCTGCACCATGTAGATCTAAATACCTATTTTGAGAAATAATATGAAGTCGTGATCAGTCAGTCCTTGAGAAAGGAGAGAAATTTCGTGAAATAATAATTGTTGTTACTTGATTTCATCACAATATTAACCAATATCGTCACGAAAGTATAGTGATATATATATAAGGTTTCTTTTTGTGGAAAAATCTGTATGACGCTAGATATTCTATCGAACTGGGATTCACGGCGGACGAAACTATGGAAGGCCCAACGAGTGTCTAACTCAATAGGCAGTAGCCCAATAAAAGTCAGTCCACACGTTATATAACTAGTATTAAAATATGTCGAATTTTTGTTGAAATAAATATCTGTAAGTGAAGAATTAACAATATATTCCAAATAGCTTTAACACAGAATATTATGCATCACATGCATTAGTAGAACTCTAAATATTTACAAATACTGCACAAAACACAAACTCATGTCTAGCAACAACAGCTGTATAAAATAGCCGAACCTGCTTACGACGGTATTTAGTGTGCATTCCTTCATGTGATTCGAAAAAAGGTAATTAGACTGAACTTAATTAAGTATAAATATAATTAAAAACAAACAATAACCTTACGGTTGACTTTCTCGCCCTCTATATATGTTAGTGTCGTTCCTGTTGTCAGACGGCAAACAGCAGTGAGTGCCGCGACTGTATGGCTATACTGTGCAGTAAACTACGATGTATGCTAATTTTATTGAGCGGCATAGCCTTAACCATGTGCTTGTAACAGGCAAATTTGTATTCTCGGTGTTCAGACAGTGACTCGCTTGGAAGTGGGCTGTAATATAGTGGGCTGTAAAGTAGAAAGAGGAAGTGAAGTTGCCCATGATGCACGACCAGAAAATAGAATACTGCTCACAGTAATTATTGTGTATAACCCTCTTAAGACTCTCTTCTTCGTGAATCAATGTTTTGTAGGTCGTCCCAAATGCATTTCCCTATGATGCATGCTTGTAGCAGTTAAAGATGTTTTCTATTCTTCATTTCATTGTGTTCTTTTTTGCTTTTCTACGATGAGGTCGGAAAATAGAATTATACATTATTCCCGATGAATCGTTGCTTCACCGGACAGTCAGTGGCCATCATGAGCTCTCTAATTCGTTAAGTTGCCTGGACTGGACAATGTCTTGGTCGTATTTGCCATATCACCTCTCGGTGTCCCAGAAATAACGGGGGCCAACAGTTTTCATCTATGAGGGCTATGCATGAACCGACAGTGCTAAGCGGTGGAAACGTTCCTTCTCCCTGTGTCCAAATAGCTTCCGTAGAGTGTAGCGAAGTCCCACTCGCGGCCACAGCCACAATGCTAAAAAGAGAAGTCACGCTATATATTCTTCCGCAGACTTCCTCCAAAGTGTTTGTTTTCGGACTCGAATTAATCCTATGCGCTGCCACACATCCACTATCAAGCAAAATAAGGGTCACCAGCCTCGTTTTGATCCGCGAGACAGGATGAAAACAGTTATTTCTTCTATAGTATACCACTAATCAAGGCCCTGTAGGAAGCCAACTTCTCTCAAAAGGCTTCCAGGTCCGACCACTGAACTGGACAACGAGCGCTGCAGTCATTACACCGTCACCAAACGGTTTCTTCCATGTACTGTATAGCTGTGCCATGATGTGCGCACTTCTGTGTTTCCGACACCTGGCGGGACGTAATCAACTTGATTAATTGGTGAGACACGCTTGAGATCGTCAGCAGCGCACGGTAGTCGCAGCTAGTGCCGTCACTGCTCGTGGGAGACAGGCTGGAGGAGCGGAGAGGAGTTGGAATCGGGCAGTGAAAGCGGAAACAGGTGGCAAGTTGAAGCTCCAGGGCGGCCGCCTGCAGACGGGGCTGTGAGCGTGACAGAGCGACGAGGCCGTTGGACGACCAGCGGCCTAGACTGGCTGTAGTTCGAAGTTAACACGAGGAATTGTCCCGGCTCAAGCAGCGCACGGCGTAGGCGTACAAGGACACAGCGTACAAGGGAGTGACGAAGGGCTAGCTGAAGGTTTGTGTCCGTTATAACAAGTGGAAGGCAATGTGTAATGGTGACTTCTGCCGTCTTCTCGTTCACACCGGTTGAGCCTCTGATACCATACATAAACAAACCTTTACATTGGTAAAACACCGAGAGGCTGCTCTTATCACTAGCTTTTGTAAGGCAGCGCTTTATCAGACTGAACTGTAGTTTATGGATCAATTTGTCTGTTTGTGACGGTACGTCACGTAAATTGACATTTAAGTGAAATAAAAAAGATTTTCTTGTGTCACGTGTGAATTATAAATTATTTCAAGACTGCGTACGTGTGCACGATGTATAAGAAAGATTAAAAAAGTTAAATAGCACCACCAAAAATCACAAACAGTGATGTGATTAACAAAGAACTTTTTTTGTTTATAATATCTGTGTAATTAAAATGAACATGACCAGAAACTATTGTTTTATTGAAATCTCGTCCTATTTTGTTTTTTCTAGCGGAAAGCCGCCGTTGTATAGCAGTACGGTATTTAATGTAAGTTTGGTTGTAATTTAGTAAAAAATACTTGTAATTGTTATGAGAAAGTGTGTATTATTGACTTAGTGGGCACCTCATGATAGGAATCATTAATTATAATTAACAAATTTATTACAGAACTTCGTAGTGATGGCAGCTCATCTCCCCTATCAGGATTTAGTCGGCCATTACGCTGACTATATAATATAATTAAAATTTCATGTCATAATATTAAATGTAAATGTGAGAGGTTTCTCTGCCTTGATCTTACAATAGTTTCAGAGTTAACAGAGTAAAAATAGATTTAATTTATATGGTGATTGTATGATTTATTATAGACAATAAAGTGTGTGCTGTCCTTTCCTTATCTCTTTTCCTTATCTCCCTCGCTTTTTTATTAAAAAAATGTATTCACTTTTTGTTTTGGTGGCCGTGCCGCTCTTGGTTGCACGCTAGGCGGGTGACCTTGAACGGGACTTAGCCGCTGGACGAGGCTGCCGGGCAACACGGGCCCTAGTATTACTAGGCCCGTGTTGCAGAAAAATTGGTGTGGAGAACTTCCGGTTGCTGAGCCGAGCCGCGCAATATCGCTCTGCGAGCGCGTGGCGACCGGAAGTTGTGGTTGCGATAAGCGCTGCTGGGGTCCAGCTGCGCCGCAGCACGGAGCGTCATTCGCTCTGCGGACGTCGAGGAGTGCGGACGCATAGCTCTGGGTGTCTCGCTGGGCGCTGGCTTGCTACGTTAACTTGTGTTAACGTGCCACAGGAATGCTTCTGCGACGTGCTTGGCGTCGTCGCTGGCGGCGCAGTGTACCAGTGTATCGCAGTTTGAAGGCGATTGATATTGACTTTGCTGGGCAGTTTAATAAACAGCAATTGATTGGAGGTCCAAATGTTTTTCGTGGACTCCATCTGAACTTTACCTGTGATGTACAAGCAGTGTTTGGAGGTAGTACATGGTTGACACTTGCTGTTGTGTGGGGCAGTCAAGCAGATTATGGTGGCCTTGAATCATTTCCAGATGCTAACATTTTGGCTTGGAAGACATGGAGTATTGCTGAGACTACAGGACTGTTGGCTAAACAGCCTTATGGTACTCTTGTTCCAAGTATGCCATTTGTTTTGACTACGAGAAAGAAGAAATTAAATGCTGATGAGTACCTCTTTTTATGGGCGAAAGTCGGCAATGGCAATTGTAAAATAAAGATCAATTCAGAATGCTGAATGAGTTCAGTATGTTTCGAGTTTGACCGCTTAACGGCAAATGAGATTGTTTCCAGTTTTGCCTTGCAAATAATGAACAAGAAATATTGAAAATAATTCCATTCAATAAGTTCAGCAATATCTCAGTTAATCTTTATGTAGTTTGGTACATAAATAACAAGTAGCCCCTGAGACCCATATTAATAATTACAGTTTGCGTAAGAAAACGCATATTTTCTTTTCTAAACAGCAGCGCTCACGAAAACTATTTATTAGAAGGCAATGAGTCGCGCGTTATGTTTAAAAAATATTATATCGTACGTACTTCGGGGCAGCCGATGTCCGTACGAGTGTTATCGCGGTATAAGTTAATTTTAAAGTCTCATGCTAGCCCACAATATTTAAAGACACCCCAACCAAAATCATAAAATATAATTATAAAAATAAAAATATATAATTATACCGTGATAAGTGGCCCCATATATACTTATACCGTGATATGTTATTGATGTTTCTTTTCTGTTCGTCCTTGCTACGGGATGTGCACGTGGTTAAGGTAATACTGTAGATTGTGTCTGTCCGTTTGTTTTGAGTGTCCGTCATTTACTTAAGGTGTCGGCCATGGATGGGTACATTTCACGACTAAGTTCTGCGACAAGACCCTTGGTTTGGTGTCCTAACGTTTGCCTGTAGATAAGTGTGTGTTTATTTTAGGTAATAATGCTTGTCGCCTTTGGTGTAAAATTTTGATTGAGGAAGGGCGAAATACTGATATTTGATGCTGTGTATTAGGTTAGGGCTTTCTGAATCTGTATGCTCATTTGCGCCCCTTCTGTGAATTTGAATATACTAGTGGAACAGGAGCTTTCTAGAGTAGTATTTTATTGTACTAGATATCAAGCTCATTCGATAAACTGAGCGCTAGTTCCTAGGTTGTGCTTCTACATGCATGTGATCTGATTTACCATGTTGTTCAACATTGTTTAGTAAAATTATTTTCATTTGTTTAAGAGTCTACATTTACACAATTCCCAACCACTTTCGACTCCCACCGTCATCATGCGCCACATAAAACTCCGAATTCTTATCTGTGGTTGTACCACCAACTAGTTGATCTTTACACAGTTCATGTCTGACACATTCTATTTTGTCTTGGGCCCACAGATTTTAAGGACTTCTATTTGAAACTTTCCAGCAGCTATGCTGGCTCCTGGCGGCTGTCGACATTATTGGTATAAGCTTGCAGGTGAAAGGTCAGTAGGTACGTAATGCAGGCAACTCTATGCTTGAGATAGCAGTAAACGGCTTATATTATTAACAAGTTTACAAATGGCGGTTCACAACGTGAAGTTAAAGAGGATCAGGGCACCCACAGTAAAATTTCACGTTTCACATTTCTGTAGGAGTGAAACTGAATTTATTACCTTCAAATAACACTCGCCATGTCCTCTTCTTTCAATGAATAACACCTCCAGTTGGTTGGTTTCTCCACTCTCTGCTAAGCGGCCTGTTCCCACATAGTGCATATACGCTCACCAGACAGCAACACCTCCCTTGAAAACGTCGACTAGGCCGGTCCCTATAGCCGCCTCCGGGAACGCACCTCCCGAACACATTCTAAATTTTCCACAATAAGAAAGTAACTTTTTTTCATCACTGACTACCAACTTCCGCTACACCACCTCTGTCCCAGAAAGCTTAAAACTCGGCCTGCTGTCCGGCTCGCAGTTTCATCAGTTTCAACCGCCTCCATGAGATCATTTTAACGTGCAGACCTTCCTACCAATCAGACTCCAGAGCAGGATGTAAAAACTTCGATTGGCGATTTCCCGTTAACCCTAAAAGCGCTACACTTTCAGAAATTTGTTCCCAATGATTATGTGGAAACATTAACCACCCTGTGGAAATCATTCGCCTTCGAAAATAGCCATACTGGGCTAGGTCGCCACCATTTACCCGAATTAACACTGGATCCGCCCTTTATCTTGAAACGTCCCCTTAGAAAACTTAATGAATTACTGTACTGGTAAATCCCTTACGTTATTTGATTGTCAAACAGCTGAGCAGAACTGAACGTACTCAGACATTTCGCTCTTTACCTATTCTGATCAACACTAAACTGACACACAAAATTTTTGGCGCAACGCAATCTGACTTTCAAAAATCCCTACAAAAGAATGGCCCTGACTAACATTAAACTATACCTTTCACAAATCACTTACCTCACAAAAATCTTCGTTACTCGAACTACTGCAATACAGCGAGCGCCACTACTGCCAGATAAATAAAAGATTCAAACTACTGAAGTCACTAACTACTGATAGGCACAGTTAGCAAAAGAAAGATTTTGATAGAGAACAAACAATGTATTTACCTTAATATTGTTCAAAAGTCATATTATATATATATATCAGTTCATGACATCCAGTCTTACAAATTTACTCTTTCTTAATGAGACACGTCCAGATCGTCCGCTCTCAAAATTCCGCCATCTCTCTCCCCACATCCACCACTGCTGGCGGCTCACCTCCAACTGCGCAACGCTACGCGCTGTTAACAGCCAGCTGCCCAACACTACAATAGCCAACAACAATGCAAACCAGCCACAGACTGCACACAGCACAGCCAGTGATTTTCATACAGAGCGCTATGTGGCGCTACCAATAAGAAAACCTAAACAGCCTACTTACATAGCTCCCATGCTCCCCACAAAAAATTTTACAAATTGTTTAGGCACTGGCCAACACATATTTGTTAAAATTTTTTTCACAATTACAATAACAATGAAATCAAGTGCACACACTTATTGATACAATGTTGGTCAAAAGCTAAATTTTTCTCACAGTCCATAAAGACAGTCCTGATCGTTCATCACAGTAAAATAGCAGTGTTTTTCTCAAAGTCTGAGCAGTAAAAGAAAATGCACACGGAAGTAGTGGATTTTCATGCAGTCTTGAAGAAGTAGTGTTGTCCTTCCAACGGAAAGACAGTGTTGACTCTTGACATGCAGACAGGTAATGGGCCACAACAGAGCAAACCCACAGCAGAGTCATTCGAAGTTCTGAAGAATATTGGTAGGTAGGTCATCACAGAGCAGACCCACTATAGTCTTGGTAGACAGTATGGTATTGGTGGGCCACCAGAGGTGCAGACCCACTGCAGTCCTTGTAGAGATGGCTAGCAGCCATCTGCTGTGACTGTGCAGGTGCACAAGCACCATTGAATAGTCTTGCGGAGAATATAGCAAGTCCATGTACCACTACGTGTGCACTCACAAAAATTTTTTTTTGAAATGTCCTTAGAACCAGCAATGCTGTTATCCAGTCACTTGCTGAATTATTAACACACGTGCAAACACTAACAGTCCTCTTTTTTTCACATATTGTGCATATACTATGACCAACAGAAATGTGTGCAGTGAAATGAATGCTTACAAGTTACTTAATTTGATAAACTGGTGTCAATTACTATTTTATAACATGAGAATACAATTACAGAGATACAGAAAACATCATTAAAAACATAATAATACAGATAACATTTGTAGTAATACAGGCTTTACAAAAGAATAGAAATAAACATATACATCAGTGTTACAGGAATTATGACATAGGTAAATATATAAAATAATGAGAATAGTTTTCGAAACATTAATTTCACATATGAGCATTGAAACAGAACAGAATTAATAATGTCTAAACATCTTTAAAAAGTAAATAACATATTATTAATACAAATTATATTTGAGGATAACAGTATCCCTCATCATAGTGAATGTAGCTTAGTACTAGAAAAATTCTACAACATAAATCTTAGTAGCTAAACATACACAGACAGGAAAAACACAAATACACAAGAGTACACAAACACATAGCAGAATAACATAGGAGGAAAGGACAGGGTTTGTTTTGAGTGTAACATTTGGTACTGCAGTCCAATCCAAAACATCATTCCATAGATCTTTCGTCTTATTTCAACATTTGTTTCCACCAAAAAAATCCTATCCAAGCATGCTTTCTGTATTTATATGTTCACATATTTCTTACCTCATTATTTATTTTCCATTATCTTACCTCATCATATATTTCCAAGAAAATCCTACCTATACCTGCTTTCTGTACTTTTTTCGTATAACTTCTCAATGCATTTCTTCCAATTCATCGCAACCCATACTCTTATATAGTCTACCCCTTCTTAAGCTAACTTAAATCTACTGACCTCAGATGCTAAACTAAGGGACGAGGCAATGCAGCAGCACAAAACAATTAATACAAACAGCAATGAAAAAAATGGAAATTGTCAAAGCAAGCAGCAGCAAATCTAAATTAGCAGAGCAAATGCAACATTACAACTAATATGAGCCAATTTGCAGCAACAAGAAAAATAAATCAGTAGTAAAACTGGCTTAACAGAGTAATACAAAGTGACATTCAGTAGCACTATGCATGGCAAATAGCAGCAGCAAATGCTATAACTTATACCTAAACATGGCAAAGCTCAAGTAGAAAAAATATTACACTAAAGACAGCAATGCAGATAAGGGATATGTATATTCACATCTTAATGTCTATGTAATTAAAGTGGTGCACCACAACTTATTCTATGGGAAATATTACCAAGTAGATGAAAAGAAAATTATCTATGCAAGTCCTGTGAAGGGAAATGTCTTTTTGTGCTCCTTCGTTTTTTTTTTAAGTAGATCATAAAGTTATTATTTACATGATCTGTAGGCATAAAATATCTATATTACTACATCTATAAAATTTTATTTTACCCAATGCTGCAGCGCAACTAGAAACTAGATATTAAACAAAATGAGCAAACTCTCAACTAGAAAGACAATAGATGTAAAATGTTTCTCATCATTTCATTAAGCATTTTAGTAAATATCATAAATTAAGAGCTCCACAGTATAACCATATGTTTTCAAGTTTGAGCATGTCGTATTTGCGATGCTTTCTACAAAGAAATGTCAATAGCGAGGATAATGGCCTCCTTTTTTCCCCCACCTGTGCCTCTGAAAGGCATACACTAGTGACTTTTTTCCAGGCGACTGTCGCGCAGCTGGGTGCCCACAATGCATTACGTGAAGGTCACTTAGCTTTCTTACCGAAATATTTACGAGACCGGTTTGCACTACAGTGACAGTATCATATAAAAAAATTCACAGGTCGAGAATTTGCGTTGCAAATGTGTAGAAACAAAATCCTATAAATATAACAGTGTGCAAAATATTTTCGCCTGCATTGTGATACATTCATGCATTTACACACATTTCATAACTCTTAAGGTACGATTCTGAGCTTATTGATCATAAACATACCTGAACAGCATAATACACATCGTCATCATAATAATAACATCATAACAGATCAGTCACATCTCAGAATCGTCGCAGCTTCTTTCAATAATTTCAAGACCTTCAATAAAGTCATCTACCTCAAACGTACTTCAAAAATCATGATCCCTTACCAAATACATCATTCAAAGCTCTCATAGTATCACAATGGTTCCGAAAAAATATGAACAGTTCACAAAGTACAGACAAAATACAATTTCATAAGAGTGAAGTTATCCAACTGTATACTTACGTAAACATCTGTCACTGATGTAGTAAAATAAATGTTTGTCTCTCTCAGTTAAATGATCAGATAGCTGTGTAATTCTGTGTCAGAGAAATATGGTACAGATGTGTAAAGTTGTATAAGCAAATACCATATTAGCTAGGGCTCCTAGCGCTCGCTACACGCTTAGCACACAAAGTAGGCATGTACCCCCCTGAGGATTAATGTAATTATACCCTCAGGTATTACAGATTACAGCAATGGAATGAAATGTATCACGGAAAACTTTCTTTGTAATTCAAAAATCTTGAAAAATAAATGGTTTAAGTACAAAATTAATCACTCAAATGCGTGTCCTGTACCGCTAAATGTGCGTCTTGCTGTAAGATAATTCTGTGGAAGTGTCGTAGTTATCGTCCTCTGTAAGCAAAGTTCTGCTGAAGTCAGTGTACTCACCTCATCATAAACAAAAGTGAAATGCTTTGCCTAAAGATATCGTAGTTATTATGCTTATTGCCTTGATGAAGAAAGAAGTGTACTGTAACATATTGTTGTGCTATGGAAAATGCTGTCTCATTGTAGCTATACCACAAAAGTTACTACTAAAACATGTTTTCCTTTCAAGAAGAATTCAGAAAACCATGAAGATACAAAACAGAAACACCGCAAAAGCAACATTGTAAATTGTCACTCATTAGTTGCGTCGTGATAAAATCGTGTAGCTGTCACATAAACAAACCACTGTGTCATCTGGTATCTCACAGAAAGTACTTTAAATCCAGAATGTATTTTCAAGTAAACCAAAATGTTGCACTGAAATCTCATTAGCAGTACCAGTATATGTTCTAAGTATGTAAGCCTGATAGTCGTTACGTAATCGTGCAACTAACAAAGCAAGAATGTACAAATAACAAAACTGTGTCGTTTGTTCACTATAACAATGCATTCATGAAGTCTGTTTAAAAATGTTCCCAGGTTCTAGACTGGATAGTTAACTTCAAAACATTGTTGCATGTTAACAGTTTCTCAGCGTGACAAATTGTACTAGTAGCGTGAAGTGAAAAGTTTTATGGCAAAGACTAAGTTAAAAAACAGATTATCTTTCAATAAACGGTTTTAAATGTGAAATGTGGTGTAAACCTTTACTCTTCCTAGTACGCAGAGTTTCAACTTAAACGCAATTATCATGTGGTATACGTCGGATTCTGTAGGGTCCATTGTAAATCAGAAAGAATTTGTGACTCAAGTGTTTCTTCTTATGTGACAATGAATGAGCTTTAATGAGAACTTTCTGACCAATATATAATTTCTTTGCGTTTGCTATACCGTGTAGTTTTCTCCTTTTGTCTGCTGCAGATTTTATATTTTTAATAGCCAAATCAATTATGTCTTTGTGTCGAAGTTTACGTGTATTCGGAAAAGGTACAAGCTCTCTGATTCTGTTCGGAGGTTCTTCATTCTTCAGTACAAGAATAGGTGGTAAAGCAGTGGAGTCATGAGGCATTTCATTCAGCACGTTTTGAAATATGTCTAAATATCTGTCCCAATGCTGCTGTTTTCTGTGACAATAAAGTCTTCAAAGCTTATTGAATTCTTTCATAATCCGTTCAAACAGGTTACAATGTGGTGAGTACAATGAAATAAAGACAGGTTTGATTTTATGGTTCCGAAGCATGCGTGACCAAACAGCAGACCTGAATTGTGGTTCGTTATCTGAAATGACTTTACTAACGTGTCCAACTTCACGTAAGAAATTTTTAACAAAGGTGTTGGATACAGACCGTCCAGTGGCTTTACGTAACGGAGTGAAAGAAACAAATTTTGAAGTAAGTTCAACAGCGACTAGAACGTACGAAAATCCATTCGATGTTCTGACAAGGGGTCCCAAGAGATCAACAGTAGCAAATTCTTTTAATTTAGAAGGAATGATAGGAAACAACGGAGCACGATGTGAGATAGTAGATGGTTTAGCCTTTTGACAAAGTTTACAAATAGACAAGACTCTTCGAATTCTCTTTTCCATATTGTTAAAATAACAAGTCGTCCGAAGAATATAACATTTTCGTGGACCAAAATGTACCAAATGAGCTTATTAACAAAATCGTCAGGAATGCAAAGTACCCATAGCTTGTCATCAACAGTGCAGCGTTTGAACAGTATGTTGTTTCTAACCAGATAATAATGCCGAATCTGTGTGTGTGTCTTTTCATGCCATTTACTTTTGATGTCTTTCCAAATCGCATCTTTATCTTATTCATGAGCAATGTCCTTTAAAGATGTGGTGATGAAGTTTTCAAAGGCGACTTTCTGAATGTAAATAATACTGAAATTTTTCTCGAGGTTGCCTTCTGTATTACTTTTCTCAAGCCCAGCCGGTGCGCGTGACAGTGTGTCCGCAACAATGTTCTCCTTGCTGGGAATGTAGACTATTGTGAAGTGGAATTCTTGCAGAAACAATGCCCAACGTTTTAACCTGTCATGATTTAATTTTGAAAACATAAGAAATTGTAATGCACGATGATCACTGTATACTTTTACGTGCTTACCAGAAAGAAAGAAACGGAATTTGTTAAATGCCCAAACGACAGCTAAAGCTTCTAATTCAGTAACGGAATAATTTTTTTCAGATTTTGTTAGCACTCAGCTAGCAAAAGGAATGGTTTTCTGAACAGTAGTGTCATTTTCTGTGGATTCTTGAAATAAATGGGCACCAAGACCGACTTTAGAAGAATCCGTGCTAAGGTAGAAATCTTGTGACAGATCTGTATGAGCTAGTATTAGCGCGTTAAGTAACGCTTCTTTCAAAGAATTGAATTCCAACTGTGCTTGTTCGTCCCAGTTCCAAATAGTATTTTTTCCAGTGAGAGTACAAAGTTTTGGTGTAACTAGAATTTGCATATTCAGAAAACGACGGTAAAAATTTACGAGACCTAGAAAACTGCGGACTTGTTTTTTTGTGGATGTAATTGGAATCACTCTGATTGCTTCTAACTTTTCAGGATCCGGCTGAATGCCTTCAGAAGAAATAGTATATCCCAAAAACTTCACCTTTGTCCTTCCGAATTCAGACTATTCCAAGTTAACTGTAATTCCAGATTCTGCAAAAATACGTAACACGCTGTTGAGGATGCGATTATGTTGTTCCCATGAGGCTTCTGCTATCAGAATATCGTCCACATATAAGGTGATGTGACGTTTTAAGAACTCAGGTAATATGGAATTTAGCCCGCGAATAAATGCTGCCGAAGAAATGTTCAAACCTAAAGGAAGTTTCCGAAACTGATAACAAACGCTGAAACAATGGAAAGCTGTGTGTTTTCTACATTCTGGATGCAGTTCGATCTAATAAAAGCTGGATCTGAGATCAATAGAAGACAACACTTTTACACCATTAAAATTTTGAAGAAGTTCTTCCAACGTTTGCGGCCTGTCTGTTTCAGGAATGGTGATAGTATTGATTTGTCTCGAATCTAAGACAAGCCAGATAGATCCATTTTTCTTCTCAACAACATGTTATGGATTGTTGTATGAGCTTACTGCAGGCTCAATAATGCCCTCGTCAAGTATAAATTGTATTTATGTTCTAACACGGTCCCTATAATGTGCCGGAATTACGTATGGTCTAACACAAAATTTAGTATGCTCATGAACACGAAATTGGTATTGAAATCCCTTGATTGTTCCTGTTTTGTGAGTAAAAACTGTGGAATGTGCTTGTAAAATCTCAAAAAGGTCTTGCCTATCAGTGTCATTACAATTCTCAATTGTTTGAATTTTATTCTGAATTAACTCATTAGTATCAAATGCGCCGTCGATGTCATCCCTGACAGTACTTGCAGAGTGATTGTTAGTGTCAAGCTCCGTCGAAAATTCCGAACTGTTGTCTAACAGGAGGTAAAGCCGATTAATTTCTTCGTCATGGTTTGAGAGCCAATCTTCAAATTTCAAAGCTATTGACTTACCTTCTTTCTCTAAACTTATTTCAGCACCATGAAAGTTTAAGATAGTTTTGTATTCATTCAAAAACTCTACTCCCAATATAAATTCCGTCGACAATAGTAGAACAATAAGAAAGTTCATAGAGAAGCTGTGGCTTCGACAAAAGAATTCTAAGTTGGTTTGTTGGCGTATATCTACAGTTTTTTCCAACGATTGCACCTTGTAATTTAATCTTACGTAACGGAAGTGTGGGGCAATCGTTCGATTTGTTGCAGTTGCTAAAGGCTGTTTCACTAATTAATGAAATGGGACTGCCAGAGTCAAGTAGTGCCGTAAACTTTACGTCATTTACTCTAATGTGGATCATTTACTGTAATTGAATGACAGGATATGCAATGTTGTTATGTTTTAAGTCGTGTTCCTGGAGTAAGATGTCCATAATGTCTTCCATTTTTACGTAATTACTAGCTACGGCAGCTGCGTCATCAGTTTCATAAGTACGTTTTGTGGCTGCCAGCGGTTTGAGTCATTGCCTATTGTCTCTTTGATGGCGCACGTCGTTATTGGGATTTGGAGACTTAACTTCTACACATTCACCTTGTCGAAGGGGCCCAGCCCTGTTTGAATCCGGCCAGTTCTGATGCAATTCAGGTCTGTCGTTACGATCATATCGTCTGTCGTCATGTCGGTAGATTCCATAATTTCTTTCTTGTCGGTCACGTGGTGGAGAATTTCTCCCTGAATCGTAACTACGCGCTGGACCGTTGCGTCTATTCTGTCTCCCCTGATAATAATTATTTTGGTTCCCATATTGTCTGTTTCTCTGATTGTCTCTGTGATAGTCACTACCACGGAGAGGTGATCTTTCCCTGTAATTATTACTACTGTGCCAACGGTTGTCATACAGGTGGTGTCTGCTTTGGTCACGATTTGTGTTGTGAGAATAGCCTTGTTGTGTCCAGTTATTATTTCTTTCATCGTGGAATTACGACGGATGTGACCTGTAATTGTTGTGTTCCTGTTTTCGCGTTCCGCGGTTGTCAGTGTCAATTTCTAGTTCTTGTAAGAGTCCCTGAAAAGCTTCAATGTCGTCTTTTCAACGTCCTGCCAAAATAATATGTCGTAAATGTCCAGGTAATTTGATTAAGCAAATGCGGATGAGTTCTGAGGGGCTGTATGGGTTTGACAGGTACTGATATCCCTAAGGTAACTTAATCTTATGATCATAAATTATGGATCAAAACAACAAACATAAATAAATGATATAATAATGAAGAGTTTATTTATTCTTCATGTCACCCCAACAAAACATCATCATTAAATATAGTAAGACAAACAAAAAACTATATAAAAATAAAATGTTAAGCTCTATAGGGTCTTCTCGTCCTAAAGAAAAATTTAAGCCTTTTGACTAAAAAGTTAAATTCAAAAATTTATTAAGAGAGTTGATTTCTCGTCAAGCCATTCATTCCAGCCACTAATTAAGAGACTAATGATTATGCTACCTTTGCATGGTCAAAATACCACGGCTCTTTAAAAATCTGCTCAGTGAGCAGGCCAGACCTCAAAGTATTTTCAAGAGGACATGTTTTTGATAAACAGACGGAAATCAATTTTGCCTAGTTCCTTATAATAAATTCACAAGGTAAAAATTATATACAAATAAATATACTAATTCTATCATTATTACAAAAATTTTAAAATTAAATTCATAATCTTAATAAAAAACCTAAAATAATTATAAAATCAAAAATAAAAATAATGAACTAAAACGTAATCTTAAAGATAGCTGGTTTAAAGCTTACTATTATATTTTGCAAAACAAATTATAGGTTATTAACTTCAAAGCTTATCCCTTAAAGAATAAATAAGTTAATATTTATACCTAAAAAATTAAATAAAAACAATTAACTTCAAAAAATTAAATTTTTTCTTAAGAAACTAGATATCTTGGGAAACGATTAACATCTCATTTCTATAAATCATTTAATAATAATTATGATACATTAACTATAAATTATTTATAAATCAACCCAAATCGAGATAAGTAAAGTAAATACTAAAATTTTGATAAACCCTGATACAAAAGGTACAATAAATAAAATCTACTTTTAAAAATTCAAAATAATATTTCATAAAACAATTACATTACCAATAAACTATAATCTAAAAAATCAATTCTACAAAATATACTAAGACAAAATTCAACAAAATTATTCTTATTAAATAATAAAATAAACAAAAAATAAATACAATAAATTTAATAATCAAGATATCCTGACTTGCACAGAAAAAGTTTCAGTGTAAATGAAACACTTTACTAATAAGTTATATCTTGAAACTCTTCCTTGATACACTTTCCAGTACATCTACTATGTTACGACTTATCTCATCTAAATTGAAGCTAAATTAAAACAATAAAATAAAATAATCAATAATGAGAGCGACGGGCGATGTGTACACACCTCAGAGCCAATATCAGTTAAATTAAATAAATTAAATTACTATCAAATCCACCTTCATTAATAGTATTTCACCATCAAATCCGTTATAAACAAAAATCTATTGTAACCCACCTCCTCTTAATTATAAGCTGCACCTTGACCTGAAATACTTTATAATTATAAATCTTGAGAATTATAACTCTAAAAAGATTCTCTGATAATGGAGATATACAAACAAATAAATTAAGTAGAGTTAATCGTGTATTATCAATCACGGGGTAAGTTCCTCTGAATGGAATGAGATACCGCCAAATTCTTTGGATTTAAACACCTTAGCTAATAGTACCCTGGTAAATATAATTAACATTTAAAATAATAGGGTATCTAATCCTAGTTTATTATTCAAATTTCACAGATTCATAAAAAGAGCTATAAATAAATTTTAACATTTCACCTTACAAATTAATATTTTAACCCTAAAAATATAAACAACTGTTTTAACCAATAATATTCACTTGTATCAATCGTATAACCGCGGCTGCTGCCACGAATTACGCCGATACTAAATCAATTGCTAAATCCAAAATCAATTGATAATTAAATCAAATTACTGCAAAATAGAACATTTAGTTTAACAAAACTTACATATAATACAAAGAAAAAGTGAATAAATAAGCAAGAATAAAACTTTTGGGAACAAAATAAGAAATTTAAAAATTTATAAAATAAGAAAAAATAAAAGATTCAAATATTTAAAGAAAAAAAAGAAAAAAACTCAAAAAATGACAAAAAAAAGAAACGCGCCCTCGAATGACCACAACAACTTCTCTATTATATATAAATAAAGATTAATATGGAACATGTATACCAATAAATGTATTATATTCTTTCTTATTTAATCTTTCTTTTCACTAATAATAAAGAAAGATTAAATAATATAATAAATATATTTTATACAATTATCTAATCTAATGTAATATGGTATTAATATAAAATTAACTTTATATTAAGTTAACTTAAATATTTATTAGTTAAATAATCTAATTATAGATAATATATTGAATTATATTATTATAATTAATATAATTATATATATTAATATAAAACTTTATATTTAATAATATTAATTATATTTATTATATCCAATTATAATAATATTTAATATTAATTTACATATTATTATATAATTTATAATATAATAACCTATTTTAAGCTAAAAACATAAGTAGCTATAATCGTAGGTAAATAAATGTATTAAAATTATCATTTAATAATTATAAAATAACATTATAGGTATTTAAATTTAATTAAATGTAATATATTAATATAAATTATTTATTATATATAATATATATTCAGATTACACTAATCGAGATAAATTAATTAGAAATAACCAAAATACCTTGATAGGGTAAATTAAGTAAATAAAATTACCTTCATTAAAAATTACATAAGACAGAATTAAACTACCTCCTTTAGTATCAAAAACTAACGTGCATCATACACCTTAATGTAAAAAGGTAAGCTAAACAAGCTAATGGGTTCATACCCATTTATAGGGGTATCAATCCTCTCCTTTTTAATGACCAACAACTCTACAAAACTTCTCTTCCTATCAACATTAATGATAGGAACGATCCTGTCCATTTCATCAAACTCCTGATTTGGAGTTTGAATAGGACTTGAGATCAACTTACTTTCATTTATTCCGCTCCTAACAAGAAATAAAAATATAATAATAAATGAATCATCAATTAAATATTTTATTGTCCATGCAATAGCATCGGCAATACTATTATTTTCAATTTTGCTGATTCAAATAAAGTATCCAATAGGATGAGAAACAGAATTTATTCCATGAATAATAATTAGATCTAGATTATTATTTAAGATTGGGGCTGCACCCTTTCATTTCTGATTTCCAGAAGTAATAGGAGCTTCAAGATGAAATAACTGTTTAACACTAATAACATGACAAAAAATTGCCCCAATAATGGTATTATCTTATTGTATTCAACTAAGAACTTTCATTTGAACAATTATTATTCTAAGAATCATTATTGGGGCAATAGGTTGTTTAACTCAAACATCTCTACGACAACTTCTAGCATATTCCTCAATTAGACATTTAGGGTGAATAATTAGATCCTTAACAGTTAGAGAAAACATCTGAGAACTATATTTTATTATTTACTCAATATTAAGATTAATTATGGTATTATTATTTAAGCAAATAAATCTATTTTTTATAAACCAAATTTATTCAGCCAGAAATATAAAAACTGAAATTAAATTCATAATATTTTTATCTCTTTTATCCTTAGGTGGTTTACCACCATTCCTTGGATTTCTACCAAAATGAATTGTAATACAATCATTAATAGAAAATACCATAACAACTATTATGACAATTATGGTTGTATTAACTACAATTACACTTTATTATTATATACATATTAGATTCTCAGCCCTAATCATGTCATACACAGAAAATTCGTGATCTATAAAAATAAAGTCTCAAAAATCAAGAATTATTCTTCCTATAACAGTAATAATTTCAACAATAGGATTAATCTCAACATCAACCTTAATCTCATTATACTAAGGACTTAAGTTAACTAAACTAATAACCTTCAAAGTTATAATTAAAAGGATAATCTTTTAGGCCTTAGTAAAAATTTACACCTCTAGAATTGCAGTCTAGAATCATAATTGAATATAAAGCCTAAAGCATGGTAAGAGAGAAACATCTCATAAGTAGATTTACAGTCTACCACCTTAAATTCAGCCATCTTACCGCAAAAATGATTATTCTCAACAAACCATAAGGATATTGGTACTTTATACTTCTTATTTGGAGCGTGGCAGGAATAGTAGGAACATCAATAAGAATACTTATTCGTGCTGAACTTGGTCAACCAGGATCTCTACTTGGAGATGACCAAACTTATAATGTCATTATTACAGCTCACGCATTTGTAATAATTTTTTTATAGTAATACCTATTATAATTGGTGGATTTGGTAATTGACTCGTACCATTAATAATTGGTGCACCAGATATAGCGTTCCCACGAATAAATAATATAAGTTTTTGATTACTACCACCTTCACTAACCCTTCTTCTTACATCTTCCATAGTAGATAACGGTGCTGGTACAGGATGAACAGTTTACCCTCCTCTTGCAGGAGCCATCGCAAATGGGGCGGCATCTGTAGACCTAGCTATTTTTTCACTTCACTTAGCAGGTGTATCATCTATTCTTGGTGCAGTAAACTTCATTACAACAGCAATTAATATACGATCAGAAAGTATAACTCTAGATCAAACACCTTTATTTGTCTGATCTGTAGCTATTACAGCCCTTCTCCTACTTTTATCACTTCCAGTATTAGCAGGGGCTATTACTATACTATTAACAGATCGAAATTTAAATACATCATTCTTTAACCCTGCAGGAGGGGGTGACCCAATTCTATATCAACATCTATTCTGATTCTTTGGACACCCAGAAGTTTACATTTTAATTCTGCCAGGATTTGGAATTATTTCTCACATTGTATGTCAAGAAAGAGGAAAATTGAATCATTTGGAACATTAGGTGTAATTTATGCCATATTATCAATTGGACTAATAGGATTTATTGTATGAGCACATCATATATTCACAGTAGGAATGGATGTCGACACACGAGCATACTTTACATCAGCAACAATAATTATTGCTGTACCTACAGGAATTAAGGTATTCAGATGATTAGCTACACTATATGGAACTAAATTCAAATTCAATCCACCGTTATTATGAGCTTTAGGATTTATTTTTCTATTCACAATTGGTGGATTAACAGGATTAGTATTAGCAAATTCATCACTTGACATCGTATTACATGATACATATTATGTAGTAGCCCACTTCCATTATGTGTTATCTATAGGAGCAGTATTTGCAATCATAGGAGATGTTATTCAATGGTACCCATTATTTACAGGATTAACTATAAATAATACATGATTAAAAATCCAATTTACAATTATATTTATTGGAGTAAACTTAACATTCTTCCCTCAACACTTTCTAGGGCTAGCAGGAATACCACGACGATATTCAGACAATCCAGATGCATATACATCATGAAATGTAGTATCAAGAATCGGATCCACAATTTCTACTGTAGGAATCATTATATTCATTGTAATTATATGAGAAAGAATGGTTACAAACCGGGCAATCTTATTTAGAGCTAATATAAGAAGATCAACAGAATGACTACAAAATAATCCACCTGCAGAACACAGTTACTCAGAACTACCATTAATTTCTAGATTCTAATATGGCAGATTAGTGCAGTAGATTTAAGCTCTACAAATAAAGGTTTGACCTTTTATTAGAAAAATTCATTAATGGCAACATGATCAAATTTATCCCTTCAAGATGGAGCTTCACCATTAATGGAGCAACTATCATTCTTCCATGATCATACTATGGTCGTATTATTATTAATTACAGTAATTGTAGGTTATGCCCTAAGTTACATATTATTCATTGCTTATACAAACCGAAACATACTTCACGGACATTTAATTGAGACAATCTGAACAGCACTACCAGCAATTACACTAATTTTTATTGCACTCCCATCATTACGACTACTATATTTACTTGATGATTCAGTAGACGCAATAATCACAATTAAAACAATTGGACGACAATGATACTGAAGATATGAATATTCAGACTTTATAGATGTAGAATTTGACACTTATATAACACCAGAACAAGACTTAGAAAACGACAGATTTCGACTTCTAGATGTAGATAACCGAACAATTCTACCAATAAATACAGAAGTACGAGTATTAACAAGAGCATCAGACATTCTACACTCATGAGCAGTACCTGCATTGGGGTTAAAATTTATGCAACACCAGGTCGACTAAACCAAGGAACATTTACAATAAACCGGCCTGGACTGTTCTTTGGACAATGCTCAGAAATCTGTGGAGCAAACCACAGATTTATACCAATTGTAATTGAAAGAACTTCAGTAAACTTATTTATCAAGTGATTATCTAAGATAATCTAAGGAGTTAGTTAAAATATATAACATTAGAGTGTCGATCTAAAATAACTAAATAATTAGTACACCTTGAAATACATCAGATGACTGAAAGTAAGTAATGGTCTCTTAAACCAAAAAGTAGTAAATTAACGACTACTTCTGATGGGGAAATTCAATCCAAAACCCTCAAATATCTCCTCTCATATGATTCTCCCTATTTATTATATTTTCAACTACATTAATTTTATTTAATCAAATAAACTTTTTCTCATTTAAACCAAACCTTATTAAAAGAGCAGAAAAAAGAACAATTGATATAAAGAACTTGAATTGAAAATGATAACAAACTTATTTTCAACATTTGATCCATCAACTAATATCTTCAATTTATCATTAAATTGAACTAGAACATTCTTAGGATTATTATTAATCCCATCAATATTTTGACTTACACCATCACGAATTAATATTATTTGAAATAAACTAAACTTAACCTTACACAATGAATTTAAAACATTACTAGGACCAAAATCATTTAATGGAACAACATTCATCTTCATTTCAATCTTTATTATAATATTATTTAACAATTTCATAGGATTATTCCCTTACATCTTTACTAGAACAAGACATTTAGCATTAACATTTGCAATCGCTCTACCTATATGATTAAGATTTATGTTATTTGGATGAATTAATCATACCAATCACATATTTACACACCTTGTTCCCCAAGGAACACCACCTGCATTAATATCATTTATAGTATTAATTGAAACAATTAGAAATGTCATTCGACCAGGTACGCTAGCAGTACGACTAGCAGCAAATATAATTGCAGGACACTAACTATTAACATTACTAGGAAATACAGGACCATCTATAGCAATAAACTTAATCTCACTATTAATTATTGGACAAATACTTCTGTTAATTCTAGAATCAGCAGTAGCAATAATTCAAGCCTATGTTTTCTCAATTCTAAGAACTTTATATTCTAGAGAAGTATACTAAACTTATGTTAACAACTCACTCAAACCACCCATTCCACTTAGTAGATTACAGACCTTGACCATTAACAGGAGCAATTGGAGCAATAGTTCTAGTATCAGGATTAGCAAAATGATTTCACCTATTTAACATTAACTTATTTATAATCAGATTTGGAATTACCCTACTAACTATAATCCAATGATGACGAGATGTAGTACGAGAAGGAACATACCAAGGACTACATACAGGATTTGTATCAATTGGATTACGATGAGGAATAATTTTATTTATTGCATCAGAAGTACTATTCTTTGTTTCATTTTTCTGAGCATTTTTAGAAGAAGACTAGCACCCACTATTGAACTAGGGATATTATGACCCCCAATAGGAATTCAACCTTTCAATCCTATACAAATTCCATTACTTAATACAGCTATTCTTTTAGCATCAGGAGTAACAGTAACATGAGCACATCATATTCTAATAGAATCTAATCATACTCAAGCATTACAAGGACTATTCTTCACAGTACTACTAGGATTATATTTCACTATACTTCAAGCATACGAATATTGAGAAGCACCCTTCACCATTGCAGACGCAGTTTATGGATCAACATTCTTTGTTGCAACAGGATTCCATGGTCTACACGTAATTATTGGAACAATTTTCTTATCAACATGTCTACTTCGACATTCAATAAACCAATTCTCACCAAGACACCACTTTGGATTTGAAGCAGCAGCATGATACTGACACTTTGTAGATGTAGTATGATTATTCTTATACATTTCTATTTATTGATGAGGTAGATAATTGTTTTTCTAGTATAAATAGTACATTTGACTTCCAATCAAAAAGCTTGATATAAATCAAGAAAAACAATCCTAATTTTATCTACAAGAATTTTTATTAGATTTATTATTCCAATAATTGTCATAATCCTTGCAACAACATTATCAAAAAAATTAATTAATGACCGAGAAAAAAGATCACCATTTGAGTGTGGATTTGACCCAAAAAGATCAGCACGAATACCATTCTCACTTCGATTCTTCTTAATTGCAGTAATTTTCTTAATTTTTGATGTAGAAATCGCACTAATCCTTCCAATTGCAATTATTTTTAAAACTTCAGATATTATAATCTGAACAGTATCAACAATATTTTTTATTATAGTATTATTAGGTGGACTATACCATGAATGAAACCAAGGAGCCTTACAATGAGCAGAATAAAGGGTTGTAGTTAACTATAACATTTGGGTTGCATTCAGAAAGTATTGATATAATCAATCAACCTTAAATAGAATAAGAAGCGAAGTATTGCGATCAGTTTCGACCTGGAAGGTTGGTAAATAAAATACCCTTATTCTTATTAATTGAAGCCAAAAAGAGGCGTATTACTGTTAATAATATAATTGAACTATAAAGTTCCAATTAAGGAAATGTGAAGCCAATATGAAAGCTGCTAACTTTTTATATTAGCGGTTAAACTCTGTTAACATTTCTAAAATTTATATAGTTTAAATAAAACATTACATTTTCACTGTAAAAATAATATATGTATATTTATAAATACCTAAAAGTAAAATTACTTCCTTAACATCTTCAGTGTCACGCTCTAAGTATAAGCTATTTAAGTAAACGAAAAATAATACCACCAAAATAAATATTCAAAAAATAAAAGTTAAAAGATAAATCTTAAAATTAGAATCATATCAACCTTGCATATAACTAATTAAATAAATAAATAATCTATATAAACCTTGACCACCAAATAATTCACCTCAACCATAATCAAACGACTTTGACGAATAATAACCCAATTTTAAAGGAACATATCTAATAGACTTAGTTGAAATGAAAGGTATAAACCACATAGAACCAGCAAATCTAACAAAAGAAAGTATACTTAAAGAAAACAAATTTTGAGAAAAATCAAAATCAGAAATAAGATAACCCAAATAAGCACCCAAAACAACTACAGTAATAGTTACAAACTTTAAATAATAAGGCAAGGCAATCACATGAGGAACAGGAAAAATTAACCAAGATAAAAGACTTCCCCCAAAAACAGCAACAAACAATAAACCAATTATACCAAAAGAAATATAATAACCCTTATCGTCAAAAGAAAATCTAGAATAAAAATTATTATCACCAGATATTGAATAATAAAAAAGACGAAAAGAATAAGAAGCAGTTAAACCAGTAGAAAAGAAATAAAGAAAAAAAATCAAACAATTAATTCATCTTAAACAAACCATCTCAAGAATTATATCCTTTGAATAAAAACCTGCTAAAAATGGTATACCACACAAAGACAAACTAGAAACATTAAAACAAACTGAAGTTAAAGGCATAAAATTAACAATTGAACCTATAAAACGAATATCCTGAGAATCCTTTAAATTATGAATTATTGAACCTGCACACATAAACAATAAAGCCTTAAATAAAGCATGAGCTAACAAATGAAAAAATGCAAGTTTTGGGTAACCTATAGCCAAAATTCTTATTATTAAACCAAGTTGTCTTAAAGTAGAAAGAGCAATAATTTTCTTCAAATCAAATTCAAAATTTGCCCCCAAACCAGCCATAAACATAGTTATACAACCAATTAAAAGTAAGAATCAACCACAATTATAAGTATCTAATATTGGTCTAAAACGAATTATAAATAAACCCCAGCAGTAAAAAGAGTAGAAGAATGAACCAAAGCAGAAACAGGAGTAGGGGCAGCCATAGCAGCAGGAAGTCAAGAAGAAAAGGGAATTTGAGCTCTTTTAGTTATAGCTGCTAAAACAATTAATATCGTAATAAGCTTTATTTCAAAAGAATTAGAAATAAAATCATAATAATAAATATAATTTCAACCACCAAAATTCAATATTCAAGCAATAGAAATTAAAATAGCAACATCACCAATACGATTAGAAAGTGCAGTTAACATACCCGCACTATAAGATTTCACATTTTGATAATAAATAACTAAACAATAAGAAACTAAGCCTAAACCATCCCATCCCAATAAAATTCTAATCAAATTAGGACTGATAATTAAAAAACCTATAGAAAGAATAAATATCAAAACAATAATAATAAAACGATTCATATTTTTTCTCCCGATATATAATCCTCTCTATAATAAATAACCAAAGAAGAAATATACATAACAAAAGACATAAAAATAAGAGACATTCAATCCATAATTAAAGTCATAACAACCATAGAACCATTTAAATTCAAAAGCTCTCATTCAACAAAAACTCTATAATCAATTATCAAATAATAAATACCCAAAATAAAAATTATAGTTCTAGAAAAAAACAAAGAAAAAAAACTCAAAGACCAAATAGAAAACAAATTCACGGCCTAAAATGAAAAAATTCATATCATTGATTCCACAAAACAACATTTTTAATTAAAATACTTAAGCAACCTAAACAAAAAAATACTCTCCCTTTAAACAAAGAATATTTAAAGGCAATCAATGTAAAAGTAAAAGATGATATTCACGAAAATAACCGAGAGAACAAGTATAAACACCAGAGTAATAATTACCATGCTGAGAATAAGAATACATATATAAAGTATAAACAGCTCTAAAAATGACAAAAAATTAAAGCAAAAAATCTAAAAGAAGATCAAGACATAATTCTATTTAATAATCTAAGTTCACCTACCAAATTTAAAGAAGGAGGAGCAGCTATATTAGAAGATCTCAAAAGAAATCATCATAAAGAAATTCTCGGTATCAAATTAATTATACCCTTATTAATTAATAATCTTTGTCTACCTAAATGCTCATAAATAATATTAGATAAACAAAATAAACCAGAAGAACATAAACCATGACCAACCATTAAAGAAAGAGAACCTATACAACCTCATCAATTCATAGTTATCAATCCTCCAATAACCATTCTTATATGAGCAACAGAAGAATAAGCAATTAAAGACTTGAAATCAACCTGACGAAAACAAATAAATCTAACAATAACTCCACCAGATAAACCTAAAGACAATCAAAAATAATTAAACTTTAAACGCAAATAAGAAATAACCTTCATAACACGAAAAATACCATAACCACCTAACTTCAATAAAACACCAGCAAGAATCATTCTACCTGAAATAGGAGCCTCAACATGGGCCTTAGGAAGCCACATATGAACCAAAAATATTGGCATCTTAACTAAAAAAGCAAGAATTATAAACACATAAAACATAAAATAATAAGAACCAAAATCAACCAACAAAGGAAAATATAAAGTATTAGAAAAATCATAAACCCTAAATAACACTAATAATAAAGGCAATCTAGCAACCAAAGTATAAAAAATTAAATAAACACCAGCCTGCAACCGCTCAGGTTGATAGCCTCAACCCAAAATCAAAAGCAAAGTAGGAACCAATCTAGCCTCAAAAAAAATATAAAAAGAAAGAAGACTCAATCTAGCAAATGAACAATAAAGCATAATCATTAAAATTAAGACTATAAAAACAAAAAAATTAGAATGATAAGAACTTAAATAAACTGAACCTCTAGCAGTAATTATTAAAGAACAAATTCAAAAACTAAGTAGAATCAAACTAAAAGAAAAATAATCAATACCAAAATAATATCTAATCATATTCAAATCTGCATATGAATAAACACAAACCATAAAAACAAAACTAGACAGAAACATTAAAGAATGAACCAACCATCAACAATTATTAACTAAACAAAGAGGGATCAAAAAATAGTTATAAATAAATACTTTAACATAAAGATAAACCAAAAGAATTAAAAAAATCATTCCCATGAGAATGAATTATTGAAACTAAAATAGAAAGACCTAAAGCACCTTCACAAACAGAAAAAACCAAAAAAATAACAGGAAAAAAATAATCATAATCAAACTCAATAAGAAAAACAATAACCAATATAAATAAAGAAAGAACAATATATTCTAATCTCAAATGAACCATTAATAAATGCTTACGTTTAGAAGAAAAAACATAAACCCCAGCAAAGTAAATCAATAAAGAAGTAAAGACAGAGAATATAAACATTAGTTTTAATAGTTTAAAAAAAACGCCGGTCTTGTAAACCGGAAATAAGTGCAGGCCCCACTTTTAAAACTTCAGAGGTGGAAAGCTTTCCATCATCGGTCCCCAAAACCGATATTTTTAATAAACTAACCCCTGAAATGATTAAAATAATAATTATATCGCTATCGAACGTAATAAATATTAATTTTATTAAATTAAGACACCCAATATCAGTAATACTTTTCATTATCCTACAAACTTTTCTAGTTGGATTAATAACAGGAACAATAATGGAAAGATATTGGTTATCATATATTTTATTTTTAACGTTTCTTGGTGGTATATTAGTTCTATTTATTTATATTATGAGAATTGCATCAAACGAAATATTTCAACCTAAATCAATTACGATAATTATTACATTAACAATATGAATATTTATTATATCAACATTAATTATTTTAGGTATATCAATATTTATATACTTTTTCAAAAATACTGAAACTATAAATATTGATAATTCAATCAATTATCAAGAAATAACAATATCTTTAGAAAAACTATATAGTAGGCCAACATTCATTATTACAATAATAATAATAATTTATTTATTTTTAGCACTATTAGCAGTTGTTAAAATCACCAACATTAACCAGGGGCCTATTCGTAAAATAAGATAATTTACTAATGAATAAACCCTTACGATTGAGACATCCTTTAATTAAAATCATTAATAACTCTAGTTGATTTACCTGCACCAACAAATATTTCATTTTGATGGAATTTTGGGTCCCTACTAGGGTTATGTTTGGTAATTCAAATTGTAACTGGACTATTTTTAGCTATACATTATACATCAAATATTGAAATAGCATTTAGTAGTGTAGTTCATATTTGCCGAGACGTAAATAATGGCTGAATTATTCGAACCTTACATGCAAATGGAGCTTCTATATTTTTTATTTGTATTTATTTACATGTCGGACGAGGAATTTACTATGGATCTTATATATACATACACACCTGAATAATTGGTACAGTAATCCTATTCTTAGTTATAGCAACTGCATTTATAGGATATGTTTTACCTTGAGGTCAAATATCATTCTGAGGTGCGACAGTAATCTAATTTATTATCAGCAATCCCATATTTAGGAACAGATTTAGTTCAATGAGTATGAGGAGGGTTTGCTGTTGATAATGCAACATTAAATCGATTCTTTACATTCCATTTTGTATTACCATTTATTATTGCTGCTATGGCAGCAATTCATTTATTCTTCCTTCACCAAACAGGGTCTAATAACCCTTTAGGGCTTAATGGAGATATTGAAAAGATCCCATTTCACCCATACTTTACTTTCAAGGACTCTATTACATTTGTATTAATAACATCGTTATTAATTATACTGTGCTTGATTAATCCTTATCTCCTAGGAGATCCAGATAATTTTGTACCTGCCAACCCATTAGTAACCCCTGTCCATATTCAACCAGAATGATACTTCTTATTTGCATACGCAATTCTACGATCAATCCCTAATAAACTAGGAGGTGTTATTGCATTATTCTTATCAATTAGAATCTTAATAATTTTACCATTTTATAATAAAACACCATTCCGAGGTATTCAATTCTATCCTATAAATCAGATTTTATTCTGAATTATAGTAGTTGTTGTATGCTTATTAACATGAATTGGAAAACGACCTGTTGAAGAACCTTATATTACAACAGGACAAATCTTAACAATTATCTACTTTATATACTTCTTAATTAATGTACATGTTGCAAATGCATGAGATAAGCTAATTAAGGAATAATAAGTTAATTAGCTTAGGAAAAGCATATGTTTTGAAAACATAAAACTAGAAGTTTAACTCTTCTATTAACTTTTCTTAAACAATTTCACTAAATATATGAAATAAATAAAATTTTTAAACCAACAAAGAAAATAAAAAAATTTAAAGATAATGGCAAAAAACTTTTTCAAGCTAAATACATTAACTTATCATAACGAAAACGTGGTAATGTACCACAAACTCAAATAAAACCAAAGGACATAACAGCAAGCTTAATAAAAAATATAAAAGAATAAAAGTCACCACCTAAGAAAATTAAAGCTAATAATATTCTTATAAAAACAATTCTAGTATACTCAGCAGAAAAAAAATTAAAGTAAATCCGCCTGCACCATATTCAATATTAAACCCTGAAACTAACTCAGATTCACCTTCGGCAAAATCAAAAGGAGTACGATTAGTCTCAGCTAAACAAGAAGCAAAACAAGCTAAAGCTAAAGGAAAAGAAATAATAATAAATCAACAATAAAGCTGATAATTTATAAAATCAAACATGTTAAAACTACCAATTAAAATAATTAAGATAATAAAATTAAAGCCAAACTAACTTCGTATGAAATTGTTTGAGCAACAGAACGAAGAGAACCTAGTAAAGAATAATTTGAATTAGAAGACCAACCAGCAATTATAACAGTATAAACACCTAATCTAGTACAGCATAAAAAAACAAAAATCCATAAGACAAAGAACATAAGTTAAGTAAGGGAAAATAACTCAAACAGCCAAGGAAATCATTGAATTAAAAACAGGGGAAAAGTAATAAAGTAAATAATTAGATATAATAGGAATTGGCTGCTCCTTACTAATTAACTTGATGGCATCACTAAAGGGTTGAGGAATTCCAACAAAACCTACCTTATTTGGACCCCTTCGAATTTGAATGTAACCTAAAACCTTACGCTCTAATAAAGTTAAAAAAGCAACACTAATTAAAACACAAATAACTAATAAAAGAAAATTCAAAATAAACATAAATAAATCATAAAGTATCAATACTATTTGTAGAAAAAATCTACATAAATGAATTCTAAATTCAACACATTAATCTGTCAAAATAGTAATTTAATTAGTATTAATCAATAAAATAAAAAATATTTCAACCATATGGTCCTTTCGTACTAATATGAATTAATAATCTTAGGATAGAAACCGACCTGGCTCACGCCGGTCTGAACTCAGATCATGTAAGAATTTAAAGGTCGAACAGACCTAATTACTGGGCTACTGCACCCAAAATTTTTCTTAATCCAACATCGAGGTCGCAATCTGCTTTGTCGATATAAGCTCTCAAAAACAATTACGCTGTTATCCCTACGGTAACTTAATCTTATGATCATAAATTATGGATCAAAACAACAAACATAAATAAATGATATAATAATGAAGAGTTTATTTATTCTTCATGTCACCCCAACAAAACATCATCATTAAATATAGAAAGACAAACAAAAAACTATATAAAAATAAAATGTTAAGCTCTATAGGGTCTTCTCGTCCTAAAGAAAGATTTAAGCCTTTTGACTAAAAAGTTAAATTCAAAAATTTATTAAGAGACAGTTGATTTCTCGTCAAGCCATTCATTCCAGCCACTAATTAAGAGACTAATGATTATGCTACCTTTGCACGGTCAAAATACCGCGGCTCTTTAAAAATCTGCTCAGTGAGCAGGCCAGACCTCAAAGTATTTTCAAGAGGACATGTTTTTGATAAACAGGCGGAAATCAATTTTGCCTAGTTCCTTATAATAAATTCACAAGGTAAAAATTATATACAAATAAATATACTAATTCTATCATAATTACAAAAATTTTAAAATTAAATTCATAATCTTAATAAAAAACCTAAAATAATTATAAAATCAAAAATAAAAATAATGAACTAAAACGTAATCTTAAAGATAGCTGGTTTAAAGCTTACTATTATATTTTACAAAACAAATTACAGGTTATTAACTTCAAAGCTTATCCCTTAAAGAATAAATAAGTTAATATTTATACCTAAAAAATTAAATAAAAACAATTAACTTCAAAAAATTTTTCTTAAGAAACTAGATATCTTGGGAAACGATTAACATCTTATTTCTATAAATAATTTAATAATAATTATGATACATTAACTATAAATTATTTATAAATCAACCCAAATCGAGATAAGTAAAGTAAATACTAAAATTTTGATAAACTCTGATACAAAAGGTACAATAAATAAAATCTACTTTTAAAAATTCATAATAATATTTCATAAAACAATTACATTACCAGTAAACTATAATCTAAATAATCAATTCTACAAAATATATACGACAAAATTCAACAAAATTATTCTTATTAAATAATTAAATAAACAAAAAATAAATACAATAAATTTAATAATCAAGATATCCTGACTTGCACAGAAAAAATTTCAGTGTAAATGAAACACTTTACTAATAAGTTATATCTTGAAACTCTTCCTAGATACACTTTCCAGTACATCTACTATGTTACGACTTATCTCATCTAAATTGAAGCTAAATTAAAACAATAAAATAAAATAATCAATAATGAGAGCGACGGGCGATGTGTACACACCTCAGAGCCAATATCAGTTAAATTAAATAAATTAAATTACTATCAAATCCACCTTCATTAATAGTATTTCACCATCAAATCCGTTATAAACAAAAATCTATTGTAACCCACCTCCTCTTAATTATAAGCTGCACCTTGACCTGAAATACTTTATAATTATAAATCTTGAGAATTATAACTCTAAAAAGATTCTCTGATAATGGAGATATACAAACAAATAAATTAAGTAGAGTTAATCGTGTATTATCAATCACGGGGTAAGTTCCTCTGAATGGAATGAGATACCGCCAAATTCTTTGGATTTAAACACCTTAGCTAATAGTACCCTGGTAAATATAATTAACATTTAAAATAATAGGGTATCTAATCCTAGTTTATTATTCAAATTTCACAGATTCATAAAAAGAGCTATAAATAAATTTTAACATTTCACCTTACAAATTTATATTTTAACCCTAAAAATATAAACAACTGTTTTAACCAATAATATTCACTTGTATCAATCGTATAACTGCGGCTGCTGGTACGAATTATGCCGATACTAAATCAATTGCTAAATCCAAAATCAATTGTTAATTAAATCAAATCTTCATAGTATTTCACAAGATTGGAAAATTCAGATTGCTCGAAATGTTTCATCATTATGATGCTATGTTTTACTCGGTCTTGTCTAGCTTGAGACCAGTATGCTGAGAGGAAGGCATGATAAAATTCTCCTTCACTGTGACAATCGTGAATGACTGATCACATTCTTTCAGCTGGTTCATTCTCTACGTAGCCATACATAAATTCTAATGTGTGCTCTAATGACCAGTTGGGAGGAAAACAATGAGAGGACTGATGAAGCCATGCTTGTGGATGAATGTCGTTGCCAGAATTCTTAAATGTTTTGAATTTACTTGTAGTAATGAACAGCTTATAGTTAAAGTCATCGTGTCGGCAAGTCGCATATCGGTCACTGTCACGTCGTGTCGGCGGTTCCATCTCAAAATTCGGTGCACCTTGCCAATTTCTTTCATAATTTCCGAAGTGCCCTGTGTTATTATTTTGTGGCTGTTCCGTATTTCTAAGTCCCTCTTCCCGTTTTGGAGCGCGAGTCTCCTCTGAAATATGTAATTCTTGTATTACCTGTGTCAACTGATCTTGTACTTCCCGGATTTCTCTTTAGTACTGTGTATTGATTTGATTTTGATTTTGTTCAAATTTTCTAATTTGCTCATACTCCTCTGTGTCAGTGAAGTCTACCAGTCTTGTGTCATTCATATCATCATCTACCTTTGTGGATAAGTTGGTGAACTGATCCGAAAGTTTGGCTACTTTCTCCGATAGAGAACTTATTTCCTCAGTGTGTTTTTCTGAACCAAGTTTCAGAGTGTCCATTTGTGTTGAAATCGTATCTACTGTGTCCTTTAAGTTTTCCTGAGTTTTTGCAAGTTGCGTAACTGAATCGGTAGAAGCAACTGAGTCAATTTTAGCTTGCAAAGTGTCGTGATTTTCATGAACACTAGTTTGCAGTTCTTTTATGGCTGCTTCGTGATTCTGTAATGTATTTTCATGAAGCGAAAAAATAGGTTGGAAATGCTCAGAAATTTGTGTTTTTACGTCATTACAGACTTTTTGACATTGCGATTCGATTTTATGTAACTCAGTAGTTAAATCTTCACGTGTTTGTTCAAGCGTATGTTCCACTGAGTCTAACTTTTGAAGCTTTTGTTCCATTACGTCTAACTGTTGTTGTGTTTGTCTCTGGTGTTGTTCCATTGTGTCTAGATCTTGAAGATTTTGTTCCATTGTGTCTAACTTTTGAAGATTTGGTTCCATTGTGTCTAACTTTTGAAGATTTTGTTCCACTGTGTCTAAGTTTTGTAGCCTTTGTCCCATTTGTTGCATTAACTGTAATAACAATGCAGTGGTATCTAAAACATGTTCCTCAGTGCTTTTCGGCAATGAAGTTGCACCGGAAACATTCACATTTTGACAAGCAGAAAATGTGTCTTGAGTTATTTGAGAAAACGGTGAGGACCCAAAATCTAAATCTGCAGTATTTGCAAGATTGTGTCCTGTCATTCTCGATTCCTGAGGCAGGCTGTTGCCGATCGATCGATCGATAATGCTTCCCTGTTCACTAATTATATCACTGTCTACACCATTGTTTGCTGCCCACTCCATTTCCCTACGCACAATTACAAAATTACTATGTTGAACATTAGTTAATTCATTACACGGTGGCGCTAACACACTGCTTTCGTCTTCACTGTCATTTCTCAGTTTGCTTTGGAGCCTAGTATTACGTTTTTCACACGCCATAATTGTCACAATATTTCACAGGATAACAGAAAATCACAATTTGAAGAGCAAAAATAAGAAAACACATTAACATAGCACTGAAAGTAATATCTAGTTAATCGCAAGCGAAGCTGCAAAATACTTGGTACAAATCTACATGCATGCCACAACTGCTTTACTGTAAGACAATGAAAGACTGCAACTACAAAGGATATTCTCTCTACAATTATGCGCTAGCAATAAACAAAAGCTACACTAATTACACAAACTACAAGAAAAAATCAGAAGATTCCAGGTTCGTATCATGGCAGGGTCGCCATATGAAACGTCCCCTTAGAAAACTTAATGAATTACTGTACTGGTAAATCCCTTACGTTATTTGATTTTCAAACAGCTGAGCAGAACTGAACGTACTCAGACATTTCGCTCTTTACCTATTCTGATCAACACTAAACTGACACACAATATTTTTACCGCAACACAATCTGACTTTCAAAAATCGCTGCAAAAGAATGGCCCTGACTAACATTAACCTACACCTTTCACAAATCACTTACCTCACAAAAATCTTCGTTACTCGATCTATTGCAATACAGCGAGCGCCACTACTGCCAGATAAATAAAAGATTCAAACTACTGAAGGCACTAATTACTGATAGGCACAGTTAGCAAAAGAAAGATTTTGATAGAGAACAAACAATGTATTTACCTTAATATTGTTCAAAAGTCATATTATATATATCAGTTCATGACATCCAGTCTTACAAATTTACTCTTTCTTAATGAGACACGTCCAGATCGTCCGCTCTCAAAATTCCGCCATCTCTCTCCCCACATCCACCACTACTGGCGGCTCACCTCCAACTGCGCAACGCTACGCGCTGTTAACAGCCAGCTGCCCAACACTACAATAGCCAACAACAATGCAAACCAGCCACAGACTGCACACAGCACAGCCAGTGATTTTCATACAGAGCACTACGTGGCGCTACCAATAAGAAAACCTAAACAGCCTACTTACAATCTCCAGGGTGGAGAATAGTCCACCGAAACCAGAAAACTAGTGCTGCCGTTCACAACAGTGTGCAGCACAAGCCGAAGGGCGTGGTCTGGAAGTAGTAAGACACATGGAAAGTGTTGATGTTCAGTTAATCTTTTCTGGCTTTCAACACACCAAAGCCTTCAACAACGGAGTTGCTTAACTTACTAGCAAATTACAAAACGCATTAATACCTTACCTATCTTGCCTTCTGTGCATCTGACTACATCTCCAAACGTAACGCATGGAAGGAAGAATGGGATGAAATACGATGCCAGAAAGGTAAGCCCTACTGTAGTGCAATTCCTGATACCCCTAAACGTCACCGGCCGGGGTGGCCGAGCGGTTCTAGGTGCTTCAGTCTGTAACCGAGAGTTCGCTACGGTCGCAGATTCGAATCCTGCCTCGGGCATGGATGTGTGTGATGTCCTTAGGTTAGTTAGGTTTAAGTAGTTCTAAGTTCTTGGGGACTGATGACTTCAGATGTTAAGTCCCATAGTGCTCAGAGCCATTTGAACCTAACCGTCGTGTTTCATGGAAGGGATACGCGGATGATAATATCCAGCGACAAAAATAAATATTTTTCCAATTACGGAAACCTTCCTAATCACCTCAATAGGACAGGATGGATGCTAGAGGCTTTTTAACATCCCCACTCTTGTATGTTAAATCACATAACCGTGTGGTCACGTACCCAGCGATCTCGAAAGCAAGTCTATGGTTTCCGAATACTGCTGAATCGAAATGGTGAAACGTACAAAACTCTCTGTGGAAAGCAGCAAGGACATTACATGTAGTTGTAACAATATTTTTGAAATGTAACTGTTAACGAATAAAAGCGTTAAAGTTAGTAATGATCTTTCACAGAAATAAACGTTTGCAGTGGCTGAATTATTTAGTTCCTTCAAATGAACTTCGATAATTTCAAATAAAATTGTCGCCAATAGACCACAGCAGTGTCGTACGTAATCCAAAGCTGCGTGTACAAGCTGATTAGGTAATTCTGTAACGAGCCTGGTGACCCAAATATTCCCAGCGGTTACTAAACTTAAAGTGCTTGATCTGCTCTAATTAATTATTTTGACATTAACCCCTAAATTCAATAAATTCTGCTGTTACTTTCACGACTTTGAAAAGACCATGAGTACATAATACGTAGTTGTTGCAGGATCCTAACATTTATCTTAAGCAGTATATTTTTGATGAATGAAACAGAATGGAAAAATAAAACTTTTAAATCAGTGAAAATCACTATGAAATATTAACTGTTGGGAAAAAAGCTGAAGTACAGCACGCCAAACGAACAATATATGACAATAAAGTAGCAAAATCAAATTTCTTCCAATATTTAACTCGTTTAGTGCCAGCATTTAAATAAGAATTTCTGGTCAGATGAGTATAGGGTAATATCAACAGCAGTAGAAAATTGTATAATGGGAGTAGGATTCGTTATGAGTAGGAAGGATATTTCAGGTATACATGCCGACGTCGCAAACTGAAGATGAAGAGATAGAGAAAGTGTATGAGGATATTGAAAGGGCAATACAGCATGTAAACGGGGATGAAAATCTAATAGTCATGGGGGACTAGAATGGAGTTGTAGGGGAAAGAGTAGGAAAAAGGTTACAGGAGAATATGGGCTTGGGACAAGGAATGAGAGAGGAGAAAGACTAATTGAGGTCTGACACAAGTTTCAGATAGCAATAGCGAATACTCTCTTCGAGAATCACAAGAGGATGAGGTATACTTGGAAAAGGCCGGGTGACACGGGAAGATTTAGGCCAGATCACATCATGATCAGACAGAGATTCCGAAATCTGATTCTAGATTGTAGGGCGTACCCAGGAGCAGATATAGACTCAGATCACAATATAGTAGTGATGGAGAGTAGGCTGTGAAACGTCCCCTTTTTTGAACAATTTTACAGGACTGTGCTTAACCTGACACACAATATTTTTTTAGCGCAACGCAATCTGACTTTCAGAATTCCCTACAAAAGAATGGCCCTGACTAACATTAAACTATACCTTTCACAAATCACTAAATCACTTACCTCACAAAAATCTTCGTTACTCCCACTACTGCAATACAGCAAGCGCCACTACTGCCAGCTAAATAAAAGATTCAAACTATGGAAGGCACTAACTACTGATAGGGATAGTTAGCAAATGAAAAATATTAATAGAGAACAGACAATGTATTTACCTTGATATCATCATATATAAATATAGCAGTTCATGACAAATTTCAAAACTCCGCCATCTCTCTCCCCACATCCACCACTGCTGGCGGCTCACCTCCAACTGCGCAACGCTACGCGCTGTTCACAGCCAGCTGCCTAACACTACAATGGCGAGTATTACAACAATGCAAAGCAGCCACAGACTGCACACAGCACAGCCAGTGATTTTCATACAGAGGTGGCGTTACCAATAAAAAACCTAAACAGCTTACTTACATACAGCCTACTTACATAGCCCCCATGCTCCCCACAAAAAATTTTACAAATTTTTTTGGGCACTGGCCAATACATATTTGTTAAAATTTTTCATAATCGTAATTACAATAACAAAGAAATCAAATGCACACACTTATTGATACAATGTTGGTCAAAAGCTAAAATTTTCTCACAGTCCATAAAGACAGTTCTGATCATTCATCACATTGCAGTGTTTTTCCCAAAGTCTGAGCAGTAAAAGAAAATGCACACGGAAGTAGTGGATTTCCATGCAGTCTTGAAGAAGTAGTGTTGTCCTTCCAACGGAAAGACAGTGCTGACTCTTGACATGCTGACAGGTAATGGGCCACAACAGAGCAAACCCACAGCGGAGTCAGTCGAAGTTTTGAAGAGTAATGGTGGGTAGGTCATCACAGAGCAGACCCACTGTAGTCCTGGTAGAGATTACGGTATTGGTGGGCCACCAAAGATGCAGACCCACTGTAGTCCTTGTAGAGATGATGGTACTGGTGGGTCATCAAAGATGCAGACCCACTGTAGTCCTTGTAGAGATAATGGTATTGGTGGGTCATCAAAGATGCAGACCCACTGTAATCCTTGTAGAGATGGCCAGCAGCCATCTGTTGTGACTGTGCAGGTGCACAATCACCATTGAATAGTCTTGCAGATAATATAGCAAGTCCATAACCACCACTTGTGCACTCACAAAGTTTTTGGAATTGTCCTTAGAACCAGCAATGCTGTTATCCAGTCCCTTGCTGAATTATTAACACACATACAAACACTCACAGTCCCTACGTGTCACATATTGTCCATATAGTATGACCAACAGAAACGTGTGCAGTGAAATGGAACTTACAAGTTACTTAATTTGATGACCTGGTGTCAATTACAATTTTATAACATGAGAATACAATTACAAAGGTACAAAATACATCATTAAAAACATAATAATACAGATAACATTTGTAGTACAGGCTTTACAAAAGAATCAAAATAACATATACATCAGTGTTACAGGAATTATGACATAAGTAAATATATAAAAGATCAGAACAACTTTTGAAACATCAACTTCACACATGAGCATTAAAACAAAACAGAATAAATAATGTCTAAACATCTTTACAAAGAAAATAACATATTATTAATGCAAATTATATTTGAGGATAACAGTATTCCTCATCATAGTGAATGTAGCTTAGTATTAGAAGAGAAAAAAAATTCTATGAAACAGTACACAGAGACAGGAAGAAAACAAATACACATGGGTACACAAACACATAGTGGGATAACACAAGGAAAGGACAGGGTTTCTTTTACTGCAGTATTTTGCAAACAAAACTTTCTTTACTTCTCGGAGATCTCCCTTCGTTCCTCATTATTTCCAAAAAGTCCTATCAATACCTGCTTTCTCTACTCTGTTCATATTTCTTTCAAAATAATTACGGATCATTGTACAATACTCATTTTGACCCAAAACGTTTTCATATACCTTCAATGCATTTCTTTCCATTCATCACAACTAGTTTCTTATATAGTATACCCCCTCTTAAGCTAACTTAAATCTACTGAGCTCAGATGCTAAACTAAGGGACGAGGCAATGCAGCAGCACATAAAACTATTAACGCAAACAGCAATGACAAAAAAGTGCAGATTTGCAAAGGAAGCAGCATTTTAGAAATTAGCGAAGCAATTGCAATATTACAACTAATGTAAGGCAATGTGCAGCAAACAAGAAAAATAAATCTGGCTTAGCAGAGTAACACAAATTAAAATTCAGTAGCACTATACCTGGCAAACAGCATAACTTATACCTAAACATGACAAAGTTCAAGCAGAAAAAGTATTACACTAAAAATGGCCATGTCTAATACCTATGTCACATCTTTACACTAGAGTGATGCATCACGAGAACTTACACTAGCAGATAAGTTACCAAATCGTAAAGAAATTATTTATGCAATTCCTGTGAAGGGAAATGTCTATTTATGTGCCCTCGTTTTCTTGGAAGTAGATCATAAATTTCTTATTGACTCGATCTGTAGACATAAAATAACTATATTAGTACATATATTAAATTTTATTTTAACCAATGCTGCAGTGCAGCTAGAAACTAGATATTAAACAAAATGAGTAAATATGTACAAAGGAAGGCATGAAACATCATTCATTAGCCATAGGGCATTTCATAAGGTAGTACAGAAAATCTCTCAACTCTCGTAGAAAGACGCTTGTCATAATCAGGTGTGCAGATGTAAAAATGTTTCCAAGTTATTATTAGCGTGTCGTATTTACGATGCTTTCTACAAAGGAATGTCAATAGCGAGGATAATGGCCTCCCCTTTTTTTTCTACCACCTAATGGCTTTTTCTCAAGGCGGCTGGCACACCTGGCCGCTCACAACGAATTACGTCATGGTCACTTACCTTTCATACCGAAATATTGACGACAGCAGTTTTCGCTACAGTGACAGTCTCATATAAAAAAAATTCACAGGTTGAGAATTTGGTTACAAATGTGTAGAAACAAAATCCTATTGATATAACAGTGTCCAAAAAAATTTTCGCCGGCATTGTGATACATTCACCCATTTACACACATTTCATAACCTTAAAGTACGATTTCTCTGTTTCCAACATCCTTTTTCACAAACCACAGTCCCTAAACACTATTCATTACTCCTTACCTTATTATACATATACATATTCGTCGATACTTCAATATTTCATAGTAACATACGTAGCATAATCAGATTCCTCATATAGCATCATCTCATTGATAATAAACATACCTCAACAACATAATACACATCGTCGCCGTAATAATAACATCATAAAACCTCAGTCAAATCTCAAAAAAGTCGTAGCTTCCTCCAATAATTTCAAAACCTAAAAAAATTCTCTGCTTATGTCAAAAGTGCCATCTACCTCAAACGTACTTTAAAAATCATGCTCCCTTACCAAATACATCATTCAAAGCTCTCATAGTATCACAATGGTTCCAAGAAAATATGAACAGTTCACTAAGTACAGACAAAATACAATTTCATAAGTGTGAAGTTATCCAACTGTGTAATTACGCAAACATCTGTCACTGATGTAGTAAAATAAATGTTTATCTCTCAGTTACATGATCAGATAGCTGTGTAATTTGTGTGTTAGAGAAATATGGTACCGATGTGTAAAGTTGTATAAGCAAATATCATATTAGCTAGGGTTCCTTGTGGTTGCCACACACATGGTACACAAAGTAAGCATATACCCCCCTGAGGATTAATGTAATTATACCCTCAGGTGTTACAGATTACAGCAACGGAATGTATCACGGAAAACCTTTGTATCATTGTACTTCAAATATCTTTAAAAAATAAATGTTTTAAGTACCAAATTAATCACTCAAATGCGTGTCCTGTAGCGCTAAATGCGCGTCTTGCTGTAAGATAATTCTGTGGAACTGTCGTAGTTATCGTCCTCTGTAAACAAAGTTCTGCTAAAGTCAATGTACTTACCTCATGATACACAAAAGTGAAATGCTTTGCGTATAGATATCTTAGTTTTACGCTTATTGCCGTGATGAGGAAAGTACTGTACTGTAACATATTGTTGTGCTACGGAAAAGGCTGTCTCATTGTAGCTATACCACAAAAGTTACTACTAAAACATGTTTTACTTTCCAGAATAAAACAGAAACTGTGCAGATATAAAACAGAAACACTGCAAAAGCAACATTGTAAATTGTCACTCATTAGTAGCGTCGTGATAAAATCGTGTAGCTGTCACATAAACTAAACACTGTGTCATCTGGTATCTCACAGAAAGTACTTTAAATCCAGAATGTATTTTCAAGTAAACCAAAATGTTGCATGAAAATCTCATTAGCAGTACCAGTATGTGTCCTAAGTATGTAAGCCTGATAGTCGTTACGTAATTGTGCAACTAACAAGCAACAATGTACAAATGCAACACTGTGTAGTCTGTTCACTATAACAATGCATTCGTAATTTATGTTTAAATAAGTTGTCTTGGTTCTTGACTGGATATTTAACTTCAAACATTGTTGCATGTTAACAGATTCTAAGTCTGACAAAGCATACTAGAAATGTGAAGTGAAAAATTTTGTGGGAAAGACAAAGTTAAAAAGCAGATTATCTTTCAATAAACGGTTTTACATGTGAAATGTGGTGTAAACCTTTACTCTTCCTAGTACGCAGAGTTTCAACTTAAACGCAATTATCATGTGGTATACGTCGGATTCTGTAAGGTCCATTGTAAACTAGAAAGAATTTGTGACTCAAGTGTTTCTTCTTATGTGACAATGAATGAGCTTTAATGAGAACTTTCTGACCAATATATAATTTCTTTGCATTTGCTTTACCGTGCAGTTTTCTCCTTTTGTCTGCTGCAGATTTTATATTTTTAATAGCCAAATCAATTATGTCTTTGTGTCGAAGTTTACGTGTATTCGGGAAAGGTACAAGCTCTCTGATTCTGTTCGGTGGTTTTTAATTCTTCAATACAAGAGTAGGTGGTAAAGCGGTGGAATCATGAGGCATTTCATTCAGCACATTTTGAAATAAGTGTAAATATCTGTCCCAATGCTGATGCTTTCTGTGACAATAAAGTCTGCAAAGCTTATTGATTTCTTTCATAATCCGTTCGGAGGGGTTACAATGTGGTGAGTACAATGAAATAAAAACAGGTTTGATTTTATGGTTGCGAAGCATGCGTGACCAAACAGCAGATCTGAATTGCGGTCCGTTATCTGAAATGACTTTACTAACGTGTCCAACTTCACGTAAGAAATTTTTAACAAAGGCGTTGGATACAGACCGTCCAGTGGCTTTACGTAACGGTGTGAAAGAAACAAATTTTGAAGTAAGTTCAACAGCGACTAGAACGTACGAAAATCCATTAGATGTTCTGACAAGCGGTCCCAAGAGATCAACAGCAGCAAATTCTTTTAATTTAGAAGGAATGATAGGAAACAGCGGAGCACGATGGGAGATAGTAGATGGTTTCGCCTTTTGACAAAGTTTACAAATAAACAAGACTCTTCGAATTCTCTTTTCCATATTGTTAAAATAACAAGTCGTTCGAAGAATATGATAACATTTTCGTGGGCCAAAATGTGCGTAGCTGAAATGAATGTAGCAAATGAGCTTATTAACAAAATCGTCTGGAATGCAAAGTACCCATAGCTTGTCATCAACAGTGCAGCGTTTGAAGAGTATGTTGTTTCTAACCAGGTAATAATGCCGAATCTGTGTGTGTGTCTTTTCATGCCATTTGCTTTTGATGTCTTTCCAAATCGGATCTTTATCTTGTTCATGAGCAATGTCCTTTAAAGATGTGGTGATGAAGTTTTCAAACGCGACTTTCTGAATGTAAAGAATACTGAAATTTTTCTCGAGGTTGCCTTCTGTGTTACTTTTCTCAAGCGCAGCCAGTGTGCGTGACAGTGCGTCCGCAACAATGTTCTCCTTGCCGGGAATGTAGACTATTGTGAAGTGGAATTCTTGCAGAAACAATGCCCAACGTTTTAACCTGTCATGATTTAATTTTGAAGACATAAGAAATTGTAATGCACGATGATCACTGTATACTTTTACGTGCTTACCAGAAAGAAAGAAACGGAATTTGTTAAATGCCCAAACGGTAGCTAAAGCTTCTAACTCAGTAACGGAATAATTTTTTTCAGATTTTGTTAGCACTCGGCTAGCAAAAGCAATGGTTTTCTGAACAGTAGTGTCATTTTCTATGGCTTCTTGAAATAAATGGGCGCCAAGTCCGACTTTAGAAGAATCCGTGCTAAGGCAGAAATCTTGTGACAGATCTGTATGAGCTAGTATTGGCGCGTTAAGTAGCGATTCTTTCAAAGAATTGAATTCCAATTGTGCTTGTTCGTCCCAGTTCCAAATAGTGTTTTTTCCAGTGAGAGAACAAAGTTTTGGTGTAACAAGAATTTGCATATTCAGAAAACGACGGTAAAAATTTACGAGACCCAGAAAACTGCGGACTTGTCTTTTTGTGGATGGAACTGGAATGGCTCTGATTGCTTCTAACTTTTCAGGATCCGGCTGAATGCCTTCAGAAGAAATAATATGTCCCAAAAACCTCACCTTTGACCTACCGAATTCAGACTTTTCCAAGTTAACTGTAATTCCAGATTCTGCAAAAATACGTAACAAACTGTTGAGGATGCGATTATGTTGTTCCCATGAAGCTTCTGCTATTAGAATATCGTCCACATATAAGGTGATGTGACGTTTTAAGAACTCCGGTAATATGGAATTTAGCCCGCGAATGAATGCTGCTGAAGAAATGTTCAAACCAAAAGGAAGTTTCCGAAACTGATAACAAACGCCGAAGCAAAGGAAAGCTGTGTATTTTCTACATTCTGGATGAAGTTCGATCTGATAAAAGCTGGATCTGAGATCAATGGAAGACAACACGTTTACACCATTAAAATTTTGAAGAAGTTCTTCCAACGTTTGCGGCCTGTCTATTTCAGGAATAATGATAGTATTGATTTGTCTCGAATCTAAGACAAGCCTGATCGATCCATTTTTCTTCTCAACAACATGTAATGGATTGTTGTATGAGCTTACTGCAGGCTCAATAATGCCCTCGTCAAGCATAGATTGTATTTCTGTTCTAACACGGTCCCTATAATGCGCTGGAATTACGTATGGTCTAACACAAAATTTAGTATGCTCACGAACACGAAATTGGTATTGAAATCCCTTGATTGTTCCTGTTTTGTGAGTAAAAATTGTGGAATGTGCTTGTAAAATCTCAAAAAGGTCTTGCCTATCATTGTCATTACAATTTTCAATTGTTTGAATTTTATTCTGAATTAACTCATTAGTATCAAATGCGCCGTCGATATCACCCCTGTCAGTACTTGCAGAGTGATTGTTAGCGTCAAGTTCCGTCGAAAATTCGGAACTGTTGTCTAACAGGAGGTAAAGCCGATTAATTTCTTCGTCATGGTTTGAGAGCCAATCTTCAAAATTCAAAGCTACTGACTTACCTTCTTTTTCTAAACTTATTTCAGCATCGTGAAAGCTTAACATTGCTTTGTATTCATTCAAAAAGTCTACTCCCAGTATAATTTCCGTCGACAATAATGGAACAACAAGAAAGTTCATAGAGAAACTGTGGCTTTGACAAAAGTATTCTAAGTTGGTTTGTTGGCGTACATCTACACTTTTTCCAAAGATTGCACCTTGTAATTTAATCTTACGTAACGGAAGTGTGGGGCAATCGTTCGATTTGTTGCATTTGCTAAAAGCTGTTTCACTAATTACTGAAATGGGACTGCCAGAGTCAAGTACTGCCGTAAATTTTACGTCATTTACAGTAATGTGAATCACAGGATATGCAATGTTGTTAAGTTTTACGTCGTATTCCTGGAGTAAGATGTCCCTAATGTCTTCCATTTTTACGTAATTACTAGCTACGGCAGCTGCGTCGTTAGTGTCACACGTGCGTTTTGTGGCTGCCAGCGGTATGAGTCATTGCCTATTGTCTCTTTGTTGGCGCGCGTCGTTATTGGGATTTGGAGATCTAACTTCTACAAATTCACCGTGACGAGAGGGCCCTGCCCTGTTTAAATCCCGCCAGTTCTGATGCAATTCAGGTCTGTCGTTACGATCACATCATCTGTCGTCATGTTGGTAGTTCCTGTAGTTTCTTTCTTGTCGGTTAAGTGGTGGAGAATTTCTCCCTGAATCGTAACTGCGCGCTGGACCGTTGCGTCTAAAGTTATTCTGTCTCCCGTAATAATAATTATTTTGGTTCCCATATTGTCTGTTTCTCTGATTGTCTCTGTAATAGTCATTACCGCAGAGAGGTGATCTTTCCCTGTAATTATTACTACTCTGCCAACGGTTGTCATACGGGTGGTGTCTGTTTTGGTCACGATTTACGTTATAAGAATAGCCTTGTCGTGTATTATTTCTTTCATCGCGGAATTGTGACAGATGTGACCTGTAATTGTTGTGTTCCTGTTCTCGCGTTCCGCGATTGTCAGTGTCAATTTCCAGTTCTTGTAACAGTCCCTGAAAAGCTTCAATGTCGTCTTTGCAACGTCCTGCCAAAATAATATGTCGTAAATGTTCAGGCAGTTTGATTAAGCAAATTCGGATGAGTTCTGAGGGGCTGTATGGGTTTGAAAGATACTGATTCTTATGCAACATGTCTTCAAAATATTTCATAATACTGGAAAATTCAGATTGTTCGAAACGTTTCATCATTATGATGCTATGTTTTACTCGGTCTTGTGTGGCTTGAGACCAATATGCTGAGAGGAAGGCATGGTAAAATTCTCTTTCACTGTGGCAATCGTGAATGACCGATCGCATTCTTACAGCTGGTTCATTCTCTAAGTAGCCACACATAAATTCTAATCTGTGTTCTAATGACCAGTTGGGAGGAAAACAATGAGAGAATTGATGGAGCCACGCTTGTGGATGAATGTCGTTGGCAGAATTCTTAAACGTTTTGAATTTACGTGTAGTAATGAACAGCTTATAGTCAAAATCATCATGTCGGCGAGTCGCATATCGGTCATTGTTAGGTCGTGTCGGCCGTTCCATCACAAAATTCGGTGCACATTGCCAGTTTCTTTCATAACTTCCGAAATGCCCTGTGTTATTATTTTGCGTCTTTTCCGTATTTCTAAGTCCCTCTTCCCGTGTTGGGGCGCGAGTGTCCTCTGAAATACGTAATTCTTGTATTACCTGTGTCAGCTGATCTTGTACTTCGCGGATTTCTCTTTGGTGTTGCGTATTAATTTGATTCAGATTTTGTTTCAGTTTCCTAATTTGTTCGCTCTCTTCTGTGTCATTAAAGACTACCGGTTTTGTGTCATTCAGATTATCATCTACCTTCGTAGATAAGTTAGTGAACTGATCCGAAAGTTCGGCTACTTTCTCCGATAGTGAACACATTTCCTCAGTGTGTTTTTCTGAACCAAGTTTCAGAGTATCTACTGTGTCCTTTAAGTTTTCCTGAGTTTTTGCAAGTTGCGTAACCGAATCGGTAGATGCAACTGAGTCAAATTTAGCTTGCAAGGTCTCATGATTTTCGTGAACAGTAGTTTGCAGTTCTTTTATGGCTGCTTCGTGATTCTGTAGTGCATTTTCATGCCGCGAAAAAATAGGTTGGAAGTGCTCACAAATTTGTATTTTTACGTCATTACAGGCTTTTTGACATTTCGATTCAATGTTATGTAACTCAGTAGTTAAATCTTCACGTGTTTGTTCAAGAGTTTGTTCCAATGAGTCTAACTTTTGAAGCTGTTGCTGTGTTTGTCTCTGATTTTGTTCCATTGTGTCTAACTGTTGCTGTGTTTGTCTCTGGTGTTGTTCCATTGTGTCTAACTTTTGAAGATTTTGTCCCATTTGTTTCTGATTTTGTTCAAGTGTTGTGTCTAACTTTTGTAGCTTTTGTCCCATTTGTTGCATTAACTGCAATAACAATGCACTGGTGTCTGAAACATGTTCCTCAGTGCTTTTCGGCAGTTAATTTGCACCGGCAACATTGACATTTTGACAAGCAGAAAATGTGTCTTGACTTATTTGAGAAAACGGTGAGGACCCAAAACCTGAGTCTACAGTATTTGCAATATTGTGCTCTGTCATTCCCGATTCCTGAGGCGAGCTGTTGCCGACCGATCGATCGATAATGCTTCCCTGTTCTCTAATTGTTTCACTGTCTACGCCATTGTTTGCCGCCCGCTCCATTTCCCTATGCACAATTACCAAATTACTACTTTGAACATCAGTTAATTTATTACTCGGTGGCGCTAACACACTGCTTTCGTTTTCACTGTCATTTCTCAGTTTACTTTGGAGCCTAGTATTACGTTTTTCACACGCCATTATTGTCACAGTATTTCACACGACAACACAGAAAAACACAATTTGAAGAGCAAAAATAAGAGAACACATTAACATAACACTGAAAATAATATCTAGTTAATTGCAGCTGCGAAACACTTGGTGCAAATCTACATGCATGCCACAACTGTTTTACTGTACAACAATGAAAGACTGCAACTACAAAGGAGATTCTCTCTACAATTACGCGCTAGCAATAAACAAAATCTACACTAATTACACAAACTACAAGAAAATATCAGAAGATTCCAGTGAGGTATCCTCGGCCAAGGGTCGCCATATGAAACGTCCCCTTATGATCAATTTCTACAGGACTGTGCTTAACCTGACACACAATATTTTTTTATCGCAACGCAATCTGACTTTCAGAATTCCCTACAAAAGAATGGTCCTGACTAACATTAAACTATACCTTTCACAAATCACTAAATCACTTACCTCACAAAAATCTTCGTTACTCCCACTACTGCAATACAGCAAGCGCCACTACTGCCAGCTAAATAAAAGATTCAAACTATGGAAGGCACTAACTACTGATAGGGATAGTTAGCAAATGAAAAATATTAATAGAGAACAGACAATGTATTTACCTTGATATCATCATATATAAATATAGCAGTTCATGACAAATTTCAAAACTCCGCCATCTCTCTCCCCACATCCACCACTGCTGGCGGCTCACCTCCAACTGCGCAACGCTACGCGCTGTTCACAGCCAGCTGCCTAACACTACAGTGGCGAGTATTACAACAATGCAAAGCAGCCACAGACTGCACACAGCACAGCCAGTGATTTTCATACAGAGGTGGCGTTACCAATAAAAAACCTAAACAGCCTACTTACATACAGCCTACTTACAGCTGAAGTTTAAGACATTATTCAGGAAGAATCAATACGCAAAGAAGTGGGATATGGAAGTACTAAGGAATGACGAGATACGGTTGAAGTTCTCGAAGGCTATAGATACAGCAATAACGAATAGCTCAGTAGGCAGTACAGTTGAAGAGGAATGGACATCTCTAAAAATGGCCATCACAGAAGTTGGGTTATAAAAAATAGGTACATAGTGGGTAACTATGAGAAAACCATGGGAAACAGAAGAAAAATTTCTATTGATCGATGAAAAGAGGAAGTACAAAAATGTTCGGGGAAACTCAAGAATACAGAAATACAAGTCGCTGAGGAATGAAATAAATAGGAAGAACAGGGAAGCTAAGACGAAATGGTTGCAGAAAAAAATGTGAAGACATCGAGAAAGAAATGATTGTCGGAAGGACAGACCCAGCATACAGGAAAGTCAAAACATCCTTCGGTGACATTAAACGCAATGGTGATAGCATTAAGAGTGCAACGGGAATTCCACTGCTAAATGCAAAGGAGAGAGCGGATAGGTGGATAGAATACATTGAAAGCCTCTATAAGGGGGAAGATATGTGTGATGTGACAGAAGAAGAAACAGGAGTCGATGTAGAAGAGATAGGGGATCAAGTATTAGAATCAGAATTTAAGAGAGCTTTGGAGGACTTAAGATCAAATAAGGCAGAAGGGATATATAACATTCCATCAGAATTTCTAAAATTGGAGGTAGTGGCAGCAAAACGACTATTCACGTTAGTGTGTAGAAAGTATGAGTCTGGCGACACACCATCTGACTTTCGCAAAAGAATGATCCACACAATTCCGAAGACGGCAAGAGCTGACAAGTGCGAGAATTACCGCGCAATCAGCTTAACAGCACATGTATCCAAATTGCTTACAGGAATAATATTAAGAAGAATGAAAAAGTAGATTCAGGATGCTCTAGATGACGATCGATTTCGCTTTAGGAAAGGTGAAGGCAAGAGAGAGGCAATTCTGACGTTGTTGTTAATAACGGAAGCAAGACTAAAGAAAAATCAAGACACGTTCATAGGATTTGTCGTCCAGGAAAAAGCGTTCGACAGTGTAAAATGGTGCAAGATGTTTGAAATTCTGAAATAAAGTAGGGGTAAGCTATAGGGAGAGATATCTTATATACAATATGTGCCACAACCAAGAGGGAATAATAAGAGTGGATGATCAAGAACGACGTGATCGTATTAAAAAGGTGTAATACAAGGCTATAGCCTTCCGCCCCCACTGTTCAATCTGTACATCGAGGAAGCAATGATGGAAATAAAAAAAAGTTCAGGAGTTGAATTAAAATTCAAGGTGAAAGGATATCAATGATACCATTCGCTGATGACATTGCTATCCTGTGTGAAAGTGAAGAAAAATTAAATGATCTGCTAGCGGAATGAACAGTTTAATGAGTACAGAGTATGGGTTGAGAGCAAATCGAAGAAAGACGAAGGTAATGAGAAGTAGTAGAAATGAGAACAGCGAGAAACTTAACATGAGGATTGATAGTCGCGAAGTAGATGAAGTTAAGGAATTCTGCTACCTAGGCAGTAAAATAAACAATGACGGACGGAGCAAGGAGGACATAAAAAGCAGACTAGCACTGTTGTTGTTGTTGTGGTCTCCAGTCCTGAGACTGGTTTGATGCAGCTCTCCATGCTACTCTATCCTGTGCAAGCTTCTTCATCTCCCAGTACCTACTGCAACCTACATCCTTCTGAATCTGCTTAGTGTATTGATCTCTTGGTCTCCCTCTACGATTTTTACCCTCCACGCTGCCCTCCAATGCTAAATTTGTGATCCCTTGATGCCTCAAAACATGTCCTACCAACCGATCCCTTCTTCCAGTCAAGTTGTGCCACAAACTTCTCTTCTCCCCAATCCTATTCAATACCTCCTCATTAGTTACGTGATCTACCCACCTTATCTTCAGCATTCTTCTGTAGCACCACATTTCGAAAGCTTCGATTCTCTTCTTGTCCAAATTATTTATCGTCCATGTTTCACTTCCATACATGGCTACACTCCATACAAATACTTTCAGAAACGACTTCCTGACACTTAAATCTATACTCGATGTTAACAAATTTCTCTTCTTCAGAAACTATTTCCTTGCCATTGCCAGTCTACATTTTATATCCTCTCTACTTCGACCATCATCAGTTATTTTACTCCCTAAATAGCAAAACTCCTTTACTACTTTAAGTGTCTCATTTCCTAATCTAATCCCCTCAGCATCACCCGATTTAATTTGACTACATTCCATTATCCTCGTTTTGCTTTTGTTGATGTTCATCTTATATCCCTCTTTCAAGACACTGTCTATTCCGTTCAACTGCTCTTCCAAGTCCTTTGCTGTCTCTGACAGAATTACAATGTCATCGGCGAACCTCAAAGTTTTTACTTCTTCTCCATGAATTTTAATACCTACTCCGATTTTTTCTTTTGTTTCCTTTACTGCTTGCTCAATATACAGATTGAATAACATCGGGGAGAGGCTACAACCCTGTCTCACTCCTTTCCCAACCACTGCTTCCCTTTCATGCCCCTCGACTCTTACAACTGCCATCTGGTTTCTGTACAAATTGTAAATAGCCTTTCGCTCCTTGTATTTTACCCCTGCCACCTTCAGAATTTGAAAGAGAGTATTCCAGTCAACATTGTCAAAAGCTTTCTCTAAGTCTACAAATGTTAGAAACGTAGGTTTGCCTTTTCTTAATCTTTCTTCTAAGATAAGTCGTAAGGTTAGTATTGCCTCACGTGTTCCAACATTTCTACGGAATCAAAACTGATCTTCCCCGAAGTCCGCTTCTACCAGTTTTTCCATTCGTCTGTAAAGAATTCGTGTTAGTATTTTGCAGCTGTGACTTATTAAACTGATAGTTCGGTAATTTTCACATCTGTCAACACCTGCTTTCTTTGGGATTGGAATTATTATATTCTTCTTGAAGTCTGTGGGTATTTCGCCTGTCTCATACATCTTGCTCACCAGATGGTAGAGTTTTGTCATGACTGGCTCTCCCAAGGCCATCAGTAGTTCTAATGGAATGTTGTCTACTCCCGGGGCCTTATTTCGACTCAGGTCTTTCAGTGCACTGTCAAACTCTTCTTGCAGTATCTTATCTCCCATTTCATCTTCATCTACATCCTCTTCCATTTCCATAATATTGTCCTCAAGTACATCGCCCTTGTATAAACCCTCTATATACTCCTTCCACCTTTCTGCCTTCCCTTCTTTGCTTAGAACTGGGTTGCCATCTGCGCTCTTGATATTCATACAAGTGGTTCTGTTCTCTCCAAAGGTCTCTTTAATTTTCCTGTAGGCAGTACCTATCTTACCCCTAGTGAGACAAGCCTCTACATCCTTACATTTGTCCTCTAGCCATCCCTGCTTAGCCATTTTGCACTTCCTGTCGATCTCATTTTTGAGACGTTTGTATTCCTTTTTGCCTGCTTCATTTACTGCATTTTTATATTTTCTCCTTTCATCAATTAAATTCAATATTTCTTCTGTTACCCAAGGATTTCTATTAGCCCTCGTCTTTTTACCTACTTGATCCTCTGCTGCCTTCACTACTTCATCCCTCAGAGCTACCCATTCTTCTTCTACTGTATTTCTTTCCCCCATTCCTGTCAATTGTTCCCTTATGCTCTCCCTGAAACTCTGTGGAACCTCTGGTTCTTTCAGTTTGTCCAGGTCCCATCTCCTTAAATTCCCACCTTTTTGCAGTTTCTTCAGTTTCAATCTGCAGTTCATAACCAATAGATTGTGGTCAGAATCCACATCTGCCCCTGGAAATGTCTTACAATTTAAAACCTGGTTCCTAAATCTCTGTCTTACCATTACATAATCTATCTGATACCTTTTAGTATCTCCAGGATTCTTCCAGGTATACAACCTTCTTTTATGATTCTAGCACTGATAAAAAGGGAATTCCTGGCCAAGAGAAGTCTACTAATATCAAATATCGGCCTTAATTTGAGGAGGAATTTTCTGAGAATGTACGCCTGGAGTACAGCGTTGTACAGTAGAGACACATGGACTGTGGAAAAACCGGAACAGAAGAGAATCTAAGCATTTGAGATTTCGTGCTACAGACGAATGTTGAAAATTAGGTGGACTGATAAGGTAAGGAATGAGGAGGATTTGCGGAGGATCGGAGAGAAAAGAAATATGTGGAAAACACTGATGAGGATAAGGGACAGGATGATAGGACATCTGTTAAGATATGAGGGAATGGCTTCCATGGTACTATAGGGAGTTGTTGAGGGCAAAAACTGTAGAGGAAGACAGAGACTGGAATACATCCAGCAAATAATTGAGGACGTAAGATGCAAGCGCTCCTCTGAGATGAAGAGGTTAGCACAGGACAGGAATTCGTGGCGGGCCGCATCAAACCACTCAGAAGACTGATGACAAAATGAAATTAAATAAAATGAAATAATCAATTTTATATAAAAGTATACAAGACTGGAGGCTTGTAAACATGCAAACTGGCTGTTAGCTGCAGAGTTTCTCATTAATTTCCAAACGAACAATAATTGATGTAATTCCATTACACACTGTTTCACGTTCATGACACTAGGGCACGGTAATAGGAATCTTGGGATCAGAAAACTATTCAGGAAGTAATAATATAGGTCAATAACGCAGTCTACTCACGCAATCTACCCGGATACAGAGCGCTACATTATGGAATTGTCAGATCATTCACTCACATTTGCCACCTAAATTACCGAGCTCTCTAAGCGTCAATCTCAAGGTCGTTGATCGTCATAAACTTGTGGGGAGGCTGTTAGGCGGCAACAATGGTGCAGAACTACTGCACATGTGAAGTATGTGGCAACTGATTAACATAGTAATAGTCTGCAGTGGTATAAACTGTTTTCAGAACTTTTCGCTCTGCTCACTGCAACCCACCACTGCCACACATTCGAGACACTCACATGTTGTTAAACCACGTCTCGCACATTCACGCAGGCGTGGTCCATTTAGGAGTCCATCCCAGGGCTCAGATGTGCAGCTAATGACAGGTCCTGCACTAAAGCACGCCCAGTTCTGAAGTCATTGTTAGAGAGATAGACCACTCCTAAACTTTATAATTCTCTTTGCAGTAACCTATCCTGTGACTGCTATACTCACATAATAACTCTGAAAACGCCGATTTTTTTAAAGTGCGCTTCACCCAAAATATAAAGGGACGATAAATCTCATAATGTTGCTTCGTATTCGAGAAATAAAGAAGATATGCGTATTAGCTTCTCAAATAGATTGTATGACTCATCGTCACAATGGGATTTAAATCATACTTTACTATGTGTGACATGTGCGGCGATGGTTAAGTAAATTTTTTTGCAAAATACAAAGCAAATTGAAATAACTGTTTCCTACAAATATCAGGTCAAGCCTCCATCCAGAAACTGATAAAAGTTACAAAATAATCGTCTAATTTACGAGACATTGTAACCTTACCCACATTGTAATCATCATCTGCGTATGTACAACAATGGATTCGTAGTGACTGCCAGATAGATTACTAATGTAACGTGATGTTTGGTGCAGGGTGCGTACAGAAAACGGTGATCGAAACAAAAAATCAAGGAAAAGGTTGATAAATACAATGTCAATATACACTCCTGGAAATGGAAAAAAGAACACATTGACACCGGTGTGTCAGACCCACCATACTTGCTCCGGACACTGCGAGAGGGCTGTACAAGCAATGATCACACGCACGGCACAGCGGACACACCAGGACCCGCGGTGTTGGCCGTCGAATGGCGCTAGCTGCGCAGCATTTGTGCACCGCCGCCGTCAGTGTCAGCCAGTTTGCCGTGGCATACGGAGCTCCATCGTAGTCTTTAACACTGGTAGCATGCCGCGACAGCGTGGACGTGAACCGTATGTGCAGTTGACGGACTTTGAGCGAGGGCGTATAGTGGGCATGCGGGAGGCCGGGTGGACGTACCGCCGAATTGCTCAACACGTGGGGCGTGAGGTCTCCACAGTACATCGATGTTGTCGCCAGTGGTCGGCGGAAGGTGCACGTGCCCGTCGACCTGGGACCGGACCGCAGCGACGCACGGATGCACGCCAAGACCGTAGGATCCTACGCAGTGCCGTAGGGGACCGCACCGCCACTTCCCAGCAAATTAGGGACACTGTTGCTCCTGGTGTATCGGCGAGGACCATTCGCAACCGTCTCCATGAAGCTGGGCTACGGTCCCGCACACCGTTAGGCCGTCTTCCGCTCACGCCCCAACATCGTGCAGCCCGCCTCCAGTGGTGTCGCGACAGGCGTGAATGGAGGGACGAATGGAGACGTGTCGTCTTCAGCGATGAGAGTCGCTTCTGCCTTGGTGCCAATGATGGTCGTATGCGTGTTTGGCGCCGTGCAGGTGAGCGCCACAATCAGGACTGCATACGACCGAGGCCCACAGGGCCAACACCCGGCATCATGGTGTGGGGAGCGATCTCCTACACTGGCCGTACACCACTGGTGATCGTCGAGGGGACACTGAATAGGGCACGGTACATCCAAACCGTCATCGAACCCATCGTTCTACCATTCCTAGACCGGCAAGGGAACTTGCTGTTCCAACAGGACAATGCACGTCCGCATGTATCCCGTGCCACCCAACGTGCTCTAGAAGGTGTAAGTCAGCTACCCTGCCCAGCAAGATCTCCGGATCTGTCCCCCATTGAGCATGTTTGGGACTGGATGAAGCGTCGTCTCACGCGGTCTGCACGTCCAGCACGAACGCTGGTCCAACTGAGGCGCCAGGTGGAAATGGCATGGCAAGCCGTTCCACAGGACTACATCCAGCATCTCTACGATCGTCTCCATGGGAGAATAGCAGCCTGCATTGCTGCGAAAGGTGGATATACACTGTACTAGTGCCGACATTGTGCATGCTCTGTTGCCTGTGTCTATGTGCCTGTGGTTCTGTCAGTGTGATCATGTGATGTATCTGACCCCAGGAATGTGTCAATAAAGTTTCCCCTTCCTGGGACAATGAATTCACGGTGTTCTTATTTCAATTTCCAGGAGTGTATTTTGGATAAGTGGCAGCATCGGTCGTAAAGATTACAATCTTTTATTTTACAGATCGATTTCGGTCACTGTGTGACCATCTTCAGTGCAAACTCTGGGAACCTTGTAGACCCATGTCATAACAACACATTTGCTATGAGGTGTACCATGTACTGTGATGATTACTTCCAACAGATATTTTCACTTTTACTGCGTACAGTAATTTTGATATTACAGAAGAACCTATCTTGTGACCTTAGCATTTGCGGATCCAACATTGCAGTACGTCAGCTTCCATCCTGAGTGATCTTACCATCAGCCAAATGGTTATAAAAGAATAAGGACCCATCTCTTACTGTTACCAGCGGTCCCCGTAACTCTCCCTGAACGCTCCATAAATGATTCTGGTAAAAACGAAATTCCTTCACAAAAATAAATAACTAAATAAATAAATAAATAAAAATAAAAAAATCCTTCATACAATGTAAACTTTCACGGCCGGTATTGACTTCACTTAAAACTTCCGGGCTGATAGGCCGTGGTCGAAGTATAAAACTGTCTCCTAACGTTTCGTCTCCGACTGCGGGAGACATCATCGCCGCTTTACCTCCGATGATGTCTCCCGCAGTCGGAGACAAAACGTTAGGAGACAGTTTTATACTTCGACCACGGCCTATCAGCCTGGAAGTTTTAAGTGAAAAAAAAAATCCTTGTAAGAAAAATGGAATATAGCTGAGTATAGTCAAATACAAAATTGACGCAATAATGTCAGTTGTCTGATTAAATTGATATTTTCACTGGAAGAGTAAAACTGAAGTTTAACTTCCTGGTTCATTGAAGATTTTCATATGAAAGTTCTTTTCTTTTAATAGTGTGACACTCGATTACTATAATGATAGGAAAACTATAGTACTTCTGGTAATAAGGATACAAGAAATTATTAACGCAAGATGAAGACTTAAGTCTGCACAAGCACTGTATTATTCGACAACCCGGTAGTACCACGGTGGTAAGTGTTCCACATTTCCAAAGTTCTGAAATTGGTGCAGCTGATGTAATGGTTTGGTGGCAGCCATTATTTGGAAAAACGCTCTTCTTCCAACTATGGGCAACTTTTAAAATACTTGGCAGCACAGTATTCTTCCTCCACTAACCATCTTCAAACTTCAGCTTAAATAAATATTATACTGAGGCCGCACAATTGCCTGCCACTCACATCTACTATGACTTACCCCACATTTTGTCACCATATCATCCATACACGGTACCGTTGGCAACGGGTGTTCTCACAGTCACTTCCTCTTTCGTTGTACAGAGGCCAAACTCACTCTTTCTCATACCACACTGCTGATTCCATTAAGACTATATTTTTGGATTTTGTACAGTGCAAAGTCCCTGACATTCCAGCGTGTCTACTTACAAAAATTACAAAATAGTTTTCAACAGTTTACAGGAATATCATTTTACAATACTTCACTTAATCAGCACTGACAATAATTCATTTAAACTATATACTTTTATGACCAAGGGATAAAATTGGAAAAGGGAAAAAGAAATGTACTCCGTGTGAATTACCGTGTTGTAGTCTTATGTCGTGACTTTAGGGTCTGTAACAGTCGACGCAATGTTTCATCAGCTCAGACATAAAATTTTTACCCTTATCAGTTATCACAGTCCCTGGAGTCTCAAAATTCAAAATCAGTGGTTAACCGTTGCCTGAGCAGCCATCTCTGTTTGCCCGTTCAGCACTGGAACCGTTGGTACATAACGCAAAAAAGTCACAATTTGCTGATTCCTTGCTGGCGCCTGTGCATAGGACCCATTCTTCAATGCAAAGTGCATCCCGCAGTAATGGTAGTAACTGCTTGGAAGTATGTGGTCTTCGGTCGATCCTCTAGGGGTGACTTCAATTGATGGTAACCACTTATCAAATCCATGCCCATAAAATTACGGACTGAATCATATTATCCAAAGTTTCTGTGATGTTTGGTATTGGGAATGCGTCTGTGACCATACCTTCATTTCAATACCAACAATCACAACAGAATGAATAGGACTTACTCCCATCTGAATTTCTTTTTCAGTAGAATTACTTCCAGCGCCCACCATGGGCTGATACTCCCTTCTATTATCTCTTCTATTATCTCGTCGTGGAACTGATCACTTATAAATATTTCCCCATCACCAAATGGAGGTGATGTGAAACTTGGTATGGTTTCCTATACACTGGCGGTCCATTCCCAGTGGGAATTCTAGAGTCCTACGCAGCGTTCTTTGGTTGTAGCTGTGCAACGCTCCTGGGGGCTTAAAGAATTTCAAATATTCCACTGACACTTTATCACTTCTCTAACCTCTCTATCACTTCATTGCAAATGTGACACCTGTTCTCACACTGCGGCTGTATTATTGTCCCAACTTAAAGTTCCCTTTTTTTTCAGGTTCGCCGTCAATGCATCTTGTCTTGTGATAGCTGACCTATAACACCACCATAACACTGCTCAACAGCTGTTTTGTGTCTGGAATGTCATACATCAATTAGTATGTGTTTTCGTGTTTAGAATACGAATCTACCTTTTAAAATACTCTAGGACGTAAGATTTTTGAATCTATAAGGACTTTTATTGCTTTTTTTCCTGTATTTAGATGTTTGCTGTTCTTTTCTCTGAATATCTAATTTTTATAATTTTTGTTTATTTTAGTACAGGAGTGCTAGAATATCTACTGATCGTCATTAGATCGGGGGCGTGATAATTAGATCGGGGGCGTGATGAGGCAAAGGCATACAAAAATAGAAGATCGTTCGCACATTTTTTGAATACGAAAAAGAATTAAATTAAAAACATGTTGTCAACTAATTTAGAACATCTTTTATATATATATAACAACATGTCTTATAGTGTTGGGTTCTTAAGTTCTTCTTTAATTATGTCAATATTCACCAGTAGGATTTTGATTCTCCTCTGTAATTAGAAAAGGCGTTTCATAGAGAAAAGCTGATTTCACCAGTAAATCCAGCACCCCAAAATTAGATAAATCCACCAGTTTACAAACCAGGTGCAGAAAAAAGTTTGAATTTGTTGGCTAATGTAATTATCCACACTCAAACTAGTTCCAATCCACCTCTTCACACGTGACAAAATACAGTGTACAAAACACTGTGCCTTGTCCTGTTCCTCATACTCAACCAGTGGTTTCAAATGGTTGAAATGGCTCTGAGCACTATGGGACTCAACTGCTGAGGTTATTAGTCCCCTAGAACTTAGAACTAGTTAAACCTAACTAACCTAAGGACATCACAAACATCCATGCCCGAGGCAGGATTCGAACCTGCGACCGTAGCGGTCTTGCGGTTCCAGACTGCAGCAACCAGTGGTTTCACTAGACACAAATCTTTAACTTTCTGATCTGCTCCTATATCTACCGAGACTAGCTTCCCTCTACCTTTCGATATTTTGTCCCATGAATGAGGTCTAAATGACCGTACATGCAGTTTAGGTAAGTTATTCGATGTCTCGGGCATGCCTGGTGGCATTTCAGTTTTCCCGACAGTGAAACCCAAACACACTGTTCAAGTGGTTCAAATGGCTCTGAGCACTACGGGACTTAACATCTGAGGTCATCAGTCCCCTAGAACTTAGAACTACTTAAAGCTAAGGACATCACAGACATCCACGTCCGAGGCAGGATTCGAAACTGCGACCGTAGCGGTCGCGCAGTTCCAAACTGAAGCGCCTAGAACCGCTCAGCCACACCGGCCGGCAGACACACTGATGTCCTATCTAAGTCTAGTATAAGCCATTCCATATCGACTTTGGCGTGATGCTTAGTCAAGAAATCCAGTCCATGTATAGCATCATAGCTGTTGCCAACTCGAGGGAATACTTCCTTGTAAACCTTGATGTATTACTCTCCCAGTGAGAAGTTCGCCAATGTCGAACTGAGGGAATGAACACTATTGCCACTTAAGTGACTTGCTGTACGATGAGGCGGATTGAAATTCCTTATACATGTATACTAAGTACATCTTGATTTGCTACAGATACCTTCACTCGTGTACCCATTAAAAATTTACGCACACTTCCTCCTACATAGCCCATCAAATAGTAGTCTGCCACGGACTAAGCACATTTACTGGGTATGCTGCACAGTGGCCGCACCATTCGTTGCCTTTCTCATTTAATGCCCAGATGTAAGCTTTAACTTCCCACCACCTTCCTTGGCGTACGCAAACCTGCCCAGACATTCCCATCCCTAGCGTGCAACTTGCTTACACCTCCCACACATAGGTTTCCTACAGTTTCACCGAATATGAAAAGGTTAATCATAGCACACAATCTCTGCATTAAAATCTGCCTCCTTTTCCGTAGTTCTGTCCACTGCATACCTTTCTGCACAAGCTGTAGTCGTCGTCACAGCTTCGTTAAAGACTTTGGAAATTATTCCAGCGCTTTACGATACATTTCAGCTGTGCCTTGCACCCTCTGTTCTGCCTATTGAAGAATGGCCTTTTCAGCATTGTCAGTATCTCTCAGCTCTAAGTTTTAATTATCAGCCATCTAATACGGTAAAAAAATCCACTGGATCTCATTACCTTCAAGTTATACCATTAGCTGCTCGCGACAAAACTAAAGGGAATTTTCTTCTTATGTCATTCCACCAGTCCTTCATTCAGATCTTGGAACTATCGAGTATTTTGTAATTTCTCATGGCACTCCACATCTGCCCTAGCTTTCCGTGCCAACTTTAACCACGCACACTCAATAACTGTTCGTTATTCCTCCCCCCCCCCTTCCCCCGACTTCTCCCCAGCTCTACATTGGTAAGTAAATTACCTACCGGCACATAGGTCAAAATATCTTTCTCTGACTTACCTGAAAAAGGAGTTACTAACAAGGCAGTGCTGGTATCGAGGAAAAGTAGAGACAAGTTAGGAGAAGACAGTTCCCTTCTCATTTTCAAGCTCACTAATGCCATTCTTCAATGGGAGCTATCATTTGAGCAGTCTGATCAAGCAAGTGGTGTATTGTTTCTTGAGCTGTTACCTTTTCATCTGATGCCACATTGCTTCCCGTCGATCACTATTAGAAGTAAATGACGTAAACATATTCAATATGAGAAAATGAAAGGACGTAAATAATCACGTGCGCCCAAACGAGAGGTTAAAGTCGGCACTTGCTCAAGTGAAGATCACTGCTAAACTGCTACTACCGTTGTTGCCGTTTGTGAACATGGACTATCACTGTAACCTCCACCAGTAGTCCTGACACCACCTTTAGAGGTGGAGGTTCTCTTTGATGGGAGTAAGTGAGTAGGATAAGTCACAAGCAGATCGAAGATAGTAGAATCCTTTATTTATTTCTAGACAGTCTATAACAGAATTCTCGGACTCACATACGTCGGGTCCAGGATGGTTGGCGTTGAACTCACCGAAATGGCACAGCTGCTGGGCAGGCGGATCAGCCATGCTTGGCTGTAGGCCGCTGGCTGGTCGACGGACAGCCCTGGCGGCTGGAGACGAAGGCATCTGGACACGAACGCCGACACGACCTGCCTCTGGCTGATGTCGTCTCGGGCGCTGGCGGACGTCAAGTGATTCAGTGGACCATCAGTGTTGCGGCTTGTCACCTAGGCAAGCAGTTCCTTTAGGATGACGGCCAAACGACGGCGCCCTGAAGCCGTAAGCCAACACTATAGCACCTGCACATTCAATGTTTTACTGACTGGATCTCGAGCCTTGTCTGACAGTCAGCAGAGAGGGTTTTTTGTTGAGTGGCTGCCGCAGGCGTCGCGTACACCGTGTGCTGAAGCGCCTCAGATTACAGTAACACTCTTGGTCATCGACCAGACAAGCGTGCTGTGGCTCCTACGTGTGCGGCATGGTGCCATGCTGCGCCAGCAGGTTGTGACAAGAAGTCCACTTCCGGCAACGATCTCTTACCCTTGGCTTGCACTGATACACTATATTTCGACAATGTAACACGTAGTCCTCAGGCAGTTCTGGTGGTCCGTATATCTTCCTCTTTCGATGTTCTGAGAATGAAGAGACAGGTATCATAAATATTGTAGTACTGCAGAAATATTAACCAACTGAATTAACTTTCACCAGAAAACACCAAGATCTTGCACTAAGGTTTTGCTGAGGAATATGTACGAACAAAGCCAATCTCAGACCCAGTGCTGACCTTCAGGAACAGGATTTTTGTATCTAATGCAAATCGTTTGATAGTGATAACTTCCTGCTTGTTATTGGTCTATTGAGTACATGCGTAAAGAATAATTATGAACGATAAGGAATTCGCGAAACAAAAGATAGCGACAGGTGACGGTGGTGTTGAGAGGCGATGCCTATTTGAATACAGAGTCACTGTAAAATTACTAATCAGTCCCTTAAAATGGCATTCTGGTCACTTTGGATGTTTTAGGTGGTGTAGAAGTGGATCTGGCAGACATAGACTCATTGCCGCTGACGTAAGTGCATATTTGACATCATTAGAATGGGATCAGCACTGTACCATCGGTCGGTCGTGTTTGGACGTGCCTATGACCACACCGTGAATGGCAGTGCTCAAGAAGTTTTTTTCAGTGAGGCGTGTCTGCCTATAATGAACGGTGTTTCATGCGCAGACATGTAACACGGCGTAAGAACAGTGATGGTAAATAGGTTCTGACTCATAGGGAGTGCAGACGAGTTTCATACATCGAAAACCACTCTCCGTTTCAAATCCGAGAGCAACTGCTGCTGTAAGTGAACGCAGATCCGTCTCAACCAATTTCTGAGTGCACCTGGCGAAGAGAACTGCAGGAAATGGACATATGGAGTCGGGTAGCCATTCTTGTGTTTCTCATAAAGCTTCAATCTGTCAAACTACTACGAAATGGCAGCACCCGACAGGGTCTTTACACTGTGGTCCAAGCCGGCCTCTGTGGCCGAGCGGTTCTAGGCGCTTCAGTCCGGAACCGCGTTGCTGCTACGGCTGCAGTTTCGAATCCTCCCTCGGTCATGGATGTGTGTGATGTCCTTATGTTAGTTAGGTTTAAGTAGTTACAAGTGTAAGGGACTTATGACCTCAGATGTTGAGTCCCATAGTGCCTAGAGCCATCTGAACCATTTGAACTGTGGTTCGACGATTAGTGACTTTGACTCCTTTGAAATTATACAACCCGTCGGGTGCCGCAGCAGCACGAGGAGGCAATTAAGCCGCAGCTCGCGCCAGAGGTGCTTCCATGGCGATTTGAAAATGTTTTTCGTGTCATGACTCAGAGCCGCTCATTTAAGTTACCACGAACCTGGATGTTTATTGCATCATGTTCGATGACCAAGTACTACCCTTTCTTCTACCATTAGTGATATGTACCCCTCATTTCTAGAAGACAACAACCATGTTCACAGGGATCCAGGCGTATTTTCCTTGACTGACAAAATCTCTAGTACCCTGCTGCATCCCGGCTAGACTGCTAAATAACCCGGTTTTAATCCACTAGATCATGCTTATAAAGATTTGAAACAATGCCTGCAAGTTGGTAGCTCGTAAAAAAAAAAGAATTTGAAATGTCTCTGAGCACTATGGGACTTAACATCTGAGGTGATCAGTCCCCTAGAACTCAGAACTACTTAAACCTAACTAACCGCTGTCGTACACAATTAGCTGGACTGATAAGGTAAGGAATGAGGAGGTTCTCCGCAGAATCGGTGAGGAAATGAATAAATAGAAAAAACTGATAAGGAGAGGGGACAGAATGATGGGACATCAGGGAATAACTTCCGTGTTACTAGAGGGAGCTGTAGAGGGTAGAAACTGTAGAGGAAAACAGGGCCTAGAATACACCCAGCAAACAATTGAGGACATAAATTGCAAGTGCTACTCTGAGATGAAGAGATTGGTGCAGGTGAGGAATTTGTGGAGGGCTATATCAGACCAGTCAGGAGACAGATGACAAAAAAAAAGAAAAAAATGTCAGTGTAGTAGCTGCGGCCTCGGCTACTAAAGCGGGCATCTTACAGCACTGCCACAATTCACTGAGCAGGAAGTTATTCCATTGCTGTGGTCAGATTCTGGCGACATTGGTTTAACATGAAAATTACAATCTACTTCCTCTGTGCCATGCTAATGAGTCTTAGTAACGTCAGTTTTGGTGCGAGTGGCTTCAGTCACATGCATACAGGATGTAGATACCGGTTCGTTTTGCAGTACGTGACACTTATGTACTCCTTACTACTACTGGTAAAATTTCTTCTTTATCGAGAGACATATTTCGATATTTCCATACGAATCTAGACGTTTCCTTGCTACGTTATGTTGCAACTCTTGTTCTGAATATTTTAGTAAGCATATTAGGCCTCACTGTTTCCGATGCTCGTGGTACCTACGCCTTTTTCGGATTTATCGGTCTGAGAAATGTTGCATTACTGGCACACTTTGCAGCAGGCTTTCGGCTGTTACAAGGCTTTTACCTTCTTAGTGCTCTCGACAGAGATTACTGTGGAAATGCGCCATTACAAAAGGAGCTTACGCTTTCGCGGTGTACCCCCTCGTAGAGGCGGCGCGCGCGGGGAGAGGTGGGGACAGACACTTTCGCTTACCTTCCCCCGCCGTGGCGCCTTTGGACGGCTGTTTATCGGTTGCCGGCTGTGTGCGTGCTTCCGTGAAGAGGCTCGGAGCCACGTGCTGCCGCCGGGACACATCCCCTAAGGTCGCGGTCGTGCTTTGTGCGGAGGCGGTGTCTGGCGCGGGGACGGCCACGTGCAGCCTCGGGGCCCGAGCTCCAGCGCATTAATCTTTCCGGCGGCGCGGCCTGGCGCCCCCCTCGGAGGCCCGCGCCAGTATTCTGGGGCGTCCGGGCACGTCAGCCAGCTCGGCGCGGCAAATATTAATTTCGCCGCCCGTGCAGCGGCTATTGGCCGCGCAGGTGAAAAATGTTGCCGGGCAGTGGGTGCCGGCGCTCAGAGGGTGATGGCATTATCTGTCCTTCTACCTCTCTCCTCACGGGTCAGCGTCCTATGCATAGGGAGTGACTGTGAGGAGTGAGAGGGCTCTGAAAGAAGCCAATTCGACGTCACATATTCCTCCTGAGATGTGACATGTGAACATATTAGCATAAAGTAAAGTTTGACGACTTGAAAGCCCGCTTTTCAAGTGCTTGTCAGTCTGAAGAGTTGCTTGATGCAGTTCTTCACTCCAGGTTATCCACTTCAACACCTTTCATCTCTACATAACTACTGCAACATACGAGGGCTATTCGGAAACTACATCTACATCTACATCTACATGATTACTCTGCAATTCACATTTAAATGCTTGGCAGAGGGTTCATCGAACCACAATCAAACTATCTCTCTACCATTCCACTCCCGAACAGCGCGCGGAAAAAACGAACACCTAAACCTTTCTGTTCGAGCTCTGATTTCTCTTATTTTATTTTGATGATCATTCGTACCTATGTAGGCTGGGCTCAACAAAACGTATTCGCATTCGGCAGAGAAAGTTGGTGACTGAAATTTCGTAAATAGATCTCGCCGTGACGAAAAACGTCTTTGCTTTAATGACTTCCATCCCAACTCGCGTATCATATCTGCCACACTCTCTCCCCTATTATGTAATAATACAAAACTAGCTGCCCTTTTTTGCACTCTTTCGATGTCCTCCGCCAATCCCACCTGGTAAGGATCCCACACCGCGCAGCAATATTCTAACAGAGGTCGAACGAGTGTAGTGTAAGCTGTCTCTTTAGTGGACTTGTTGCATCTTCTAAGCGTCCTGCCAATGAAACGCAAACTTTGGCTCGCCTTCCCCACAGTATTATCTATGTCCGATCGGTGGCGAAATGGAAACTACAGTGAAAATCGAAACTAAATGATACCGTCATATATAGTTAAAATCAAAACTGTTTGCTACACCTTTCAGAAACTTCCCTACATAGTCTGCGACTGAAATATTTGTCGTAACATTGTACGAACTTTGCAGTACCCTCGTCACAGAGGGCAGCCGCCTGTGCTTCCTGCCAGTTCCCTACGCTGATCCGTAGCTTGTTATTTGTGCCCCAATATTTTCCTTATAGCAAGCGGTTAACGTGAGCGGAGAAGAAAATCAGACGGAGACGAGTCTGGGCTCTATGGCGGATGATCAAACACAATGGCGTTCTCATCGCCCCCGTAGTTCAAAAATGGTTCAAATGGCTCTGAGCACTATGGGACTTAACATCTGAGGTCATCAGTCCCCTAGAACTTAGAACTACTTACACCTAACTAACCTAAGGACATCACACACATCCATGCCGGAGGCAGGATTCGAACTTGCGACCGTAGAGGTCGCGCGGTTCCAGACTGTAGCGCCTATAACCGCTCGGCCACCCCGGCCGGCTGCCCCCGTAGTGTGTGGCAGAGAATTGTCATGAAGAAGGAAATGCATGACAGTTACCTTGTACGGGATTCATGAAATCTGGCGAACTCTCTCTCGGGCACTCATACTTGGCGGTAGACGCTATTTTCTAGGCATCTTCGCGTGATCACAGTGCGCTCAGAACTGAAAAGAGCGGCGTGACACCATCGACGCGCATACTAGAGGTACTGTGGAACACATCTATTGAAAGCTTCATTGGATTTTCTCAGTGGTTCCCATTTTGCGACCTATCGGATCTTACTTTCCAAGTAGCTCTCGTACTTTCGTCCGAACCTTCTATTGCATTCAACCCTTGGTCTCACTCCACAATCTTTACCCCTTAGACCTACTTTCATGGAAAAACTGAAGATTTCACGGTGCCCCAGGATGTCTCCCGTCAAGCAATCCGTTCATTTATGTAAGTCGTGTAAAAACTCTACAATACACTTTGGTTCCTTACATTAGCTATTCGATACATCCCTTACACCCACCATTCTTCATTATCACCTCATTCAAACTCTTGTATTCAGTTCTCGCCTACACTCTTTATCGTCCCAGTTTCAATACTAATAATGCTACCTTCATTCCAAGTAACTTCAAAAATATTTCCTTGCACTTAAACTTACAATCTGCTAAGTAACAGCGTGGTCGGGTTAATTATTAGAAAACTGTATTTGACAACAAACTGAAACATATACATACATCGTATGTGAACAAAAGTTGAATGTAATTACAATTAATAATAAATCCAGTTGCCTGTAGCATTAATAACTGCTGGGCTTCTCCGAGGAATGCTTAAAAACAGGTTTTCCGCGTAACCACGTGGAAGAAACCTTCAAATGTGTCAAATTTGCATTGACAGCTGTTCCAGACGGAACTTTTTTTTTCTTGCAACTTTTTTTTTAAGTGAGACCAAACCTTTTCAGTAGGATCAGCGTCAGGCAACACTGAGGGCGAATCCAGTACCTTTCTCCGTTTACCAATCGCTGCAAAGCCTGCTGCGGTGCTTCAGATCATTATCATCTTGCAGTATCCAATTTTCATTTCTGCCGATGAAGAAATGTTTGGAGGTCGGTATCAAACATCTTTCATAAACGCGACGCGTAAGCTGCACTTATGACTCTTTTTGTGTATCTCAGTCAAGAATTCAAAGTAAAGTAATGCTTTATGGAAACTGCATGAAGGAGAAAGGTTCCCTCTGTCGAGTTCTGAAACAACTAAGGCGATGTCTTTCACCATGTGTATATAATGCGCCCCACGCTCTTACGTAACACACTGTATATACTAACGTCAATACCTTTGACATCGCGAAGAATCATTTGTCCATTGTTTCTCTAAATTCGGAAGCGACACTCTCCGAAATTATCCTTACTGCTCTTGGAGTTGGTCCAGATCTCGAAGAAGGCACCATGGACGTTTCTGAAGTCACGAAACGGACAAATCCGTAGATGATCTGTAGCCCAAATAAGGATTCGGTCGTTTACTGAACTCAGAAGCGCGGTGACTTCATCAAGCTCTGGATCAACCGCGATGGCACTGCGAAGAATTTCGGTAAATGTCGCTATCGAAAAAATTAGAGTACCGAACACATAAATCCTCGGAAGACCGAAGCCGTTGATCAAACTTGTCGCAGATTATACGTTATCATACTAGTATTTCTGTTTTACATGAAAGCTTTTCTTGTGGTTTCCACTCTCAATTTTCTATACTCTCTACTTTTCCCATTGACAGTTAATTTGCCGTTCAACCAGCAACCTTTGAGAAATACCTTTAACGTCTAAATTTTGTGTGATATTCTAGAGCTTATAATGTCTCAGCATTCAGAAACGTTATTCAACCATAACGAATGTGGAAACGCAAAAAGGCTATACAAAACAGGCGAATTCTTCACTTGAATGGTGCCTCAGTTTTGGGCAGAAATTAAGCCCATTTTCGTATGACGATTTCTAAAGTAGGCTTTCTTTGGAAGTTTTTCCTTTTGTTGTTGAAACCCATCTGAGCTAGAAATGGACATTACAATGTAACAAGCTCAAGCTAGTGGCTTAGGTTTATTCCATAAACACGTTTTATTTCTCTCTTTTCCCAGTTTAGGAATATGAAAGCTTCGTCTATGTGGTACCTGACGATAATACACTCTGTATAAATTGAAGGGGGATCATTGCTATCAGCTGCAGCGGGACATCAAGCGGAATCAGTGGCAACGAACGAAAATCTGTACCGGATCGGCATTCGAACGCGGGACCTCCTGCTTACTAGGCAGGTGCGGTAACCACAGCGCCATCCGGTATACAGCGTTATCGCAACTGCATGGACTATTTCGGTACGCCTTACGGCCGATCCACACTCGCAAAGAGCGCCAGCCCGTGTCCAGTATGCCCTTGTTGGCTGCTTAGAGATTTCACTCGTCGCCACTGATTCCGCTTAACGTCCCGCTGCAGCAGACAGCAATGATCCCCCTTCAATTTGCAAATAGTGTTTCACAACTGCTGGATGTACGTGGTCTCTGTTCTTCTGAAGGAACAGACACTGTGCACTCAAATAAAGAAAATACACTTTTCGGTACAATCATGGGTTCTTTACCTTGCTCCGAGAGGAGACAGAATTGATAAAACAACACATAAAATATTAGTTCACATTTTTATAACATAGATAAGAAGGAGTACTTAACTTTGTGCGATCCATTTCCACAGGAAACCGTCTCTGAACATTAACGTATCACATGATACAGACAAATTACAAGTCTCTCACAAAGAGTACATTTAGGAATAATTTTCACGTGCACTTCTGCCTAATACGCAGGTGGCCTACTAGAAGGCGATGCAGTTTGGAAATTTGTGGTAAGTTCCAGTGGGACTAAACTGCTGAGGTCATCGGTCCCTAGGCTTACACACTACTTAATCGAACTTACGGTTACACACACCAATGCCCGAGGGAGGACTCGAACCTCCAACAGGGAGGGGGGAGGGGGGGGGGCAAACATTCTTGGGGGCGTTGCTGCGCCGGTGTCGCTCATTTGTCGATGCCGCTTGGTTACGTTGCGAGGTGCAGAGCTGTCTTTGGCATCACAATCTTTGGACAACACCGCAGTCTAAGCCTCCTGAAAGCAGTTTTGGTTACCTGAAACCTCCTTGCATGACTCTTCTCTCCTTATGAATTGCAGGCTAATGGAAGCCAGAGGAGGATGTAAGTAATTTTCAGCACGCCAAAATACGTTGTATTAACACCTTGTTGCTCAAGGTTGGTTAGTACGGTTTGTGCTGTAATTGCGACAAGGACTTTTTCAAAATCTATGAATGCTACCTAAATCGTTAATTCAGACTCATTCCTATGTTCCGTATATCCTTTCACGACTTACACACTTCCCACTTTACCCATTTCAAAAGCCAGCTTGTTGCTTTAATTTACATAAACTGAATTTTTTTTGTTTGTGTGGTACCTTGTACCTCTTACATTTCGGAGAGAAGGCGTGTAGGTACAAACTATGGTTTTTCTTCTAGTATTTTACCTTTGTTGGGAGAATAATTACGGTATTGTTCCAGTTCCCAGAAGTTGTGTACCGTTGCAAACATTTCGTTGATAACTCCACAAGTTCCTTTCCTATAAATGTTCGTTTAGTTGTAATCGTTTCCAGTGTAATTACGTTATATTCCAACGATTTCATATCACAAATGGTTTCAGACACTTCACTGAACATTTTCGTTACAAGTGTGACATTCACCTTTACAACTTTCTGTCTGTTGTTAGATAGTTCACCATCTACCACCTTAACTGAGGAAATGTATATAAAAAAGGAAATTCTGCCCTCCTGGCCACAGAGGGATATCGGGTCTGATTAACAGTCCGAGCGACGTGGCCCACAGGTTAGCACACTGGTCTCGCATTCGGGAGGACGACGGTTCGGCCCCGCGCCTGGCCATCCGGATTTGGTTTTCGGTGATTGCCCTAAATCACTTTGGGCAAATGTCGTGATGGTTCCTTTGAAAAGGCACGGCCGATTTGCTTCCCCATCCTTGACACAATCCCAACTTGTGCTCCGCCCCTAACGACCTCGTTGTCGACGTTAAACCCAATCCTTACTTCCTTCCCGGCTGACTGCCGCGTCATCCATCAGCCAGTTGTGTGGGATCTTGTGCGGAGGGGCGTGTGGTCAGCACACGCCTCTCCCGGTTACAAGGTGAGCACCAGAGTGCTGCAACTCTCAGTGTTTGACCTGTCACGGCTCGCCTGTTGACGGGGGGACCGAGCAGCTCGTGTCCGGCCCCACACGACTCGGCTCCGTCACGTACTCGCCCCATGTCTGTGTCCGGATTCCGGACACGCGGATAACCGAGCATGACCGGTCACCGCTGACGTCTCACCTCACCTCGCCTCGTCCCGGCTCGCTGCACTGTACTGTACAAATCCAACGCCTCTCTCTCTCTCTCTCTCTCTCTCTCTCTCACACACACACACACACACACAGTGTATTTATCTCTCTCTCTCTCTTTTAATACAAAAGTAACATTTCCAAGAACGGGTACGTGAGACAGCTAAATTCATAAAGCATCTGGAAAGTAAAATGATATTTCAATACAATCGCGGATAGAAGACGAGTCTCATTTCCAAACAAAAGATATATTTTTCCTTTCATTTATAGGGAGCATTAAATAAGTGCTTTCCCTGTAATCTAGAAGACAACCATCTTCATAAACAAAGCATACAAAGAACATTAAACATTTATAGACGTAAGTAACTTCTCATACCTTTCAATTGTTTGCAACATAAACAAAATTATAGTTATTGTTGATCAGCAGTAAATCACTAATGCGTTCCGGATTTAATTGGCTGCGGAAATTTGTTAGTAACATGCCGGCTTTACTAAAGCACCTTTCACTAGGTGCGCTTGTTGCTGGGATGCATATAATACGTCTTGCATCTGCAGCCAAATCTGGCAGATCTGTTTTATGTCTGCTCCACCACTTTAAGGTGTCATCATCATCTCCGGGGTGCATTAAAATGTACAGATCTACTTCATCTGCTGCGGATGATCTGTTGTTCCTCCATTCCTTGAAACGATCTCTCTTTCTGGGTGGTCATGACACAGTACTTGAAGGATCTATGATAATAAACAAAAGAGACAAGTAATACAGAACTGATATGGAAATCGTCAAACCGTTCCTGTAAGAGACCGATGACCTCGCTGTTTGGTCTCTCCCCCCGTTCCCATAAAAACGCGATGTTTTACGTTAATGAAATATTATACGATTCACAACATTCCCGTTTCTCTATAACACACTTTCCACTAACTATGCAAAAACGATTATGTTAATGATTGCATGTTTTACCTGCGTACGTAGCACACATTGTTGCACATTGCTAAGAATTTCTTGCTTTTCACTTATTTCAAGCATATTAAGATCACGGAAGGACGGCCAAAGAAACGATCTTTGTGAGGTTTCCTGCAACTGTGTTTCTTTAAATGAGTGGTTCCCGACTGGAAAAACAATAAAGTGGAACAGATTATGCACGATACGTACCCAGTAGACGCACTGTTTTCATCTACAACCAACAGAAATGTACTCCATACTTGGCTTTTTAGACCCCGTTTCTTTAATGTGTAAACATTGGTTTCAATCTTACGTCTTACTACACTGCCTTCCTCGCGCTGCTTGATTACAGAGACAGAGACAACACAAATGAAAAGCCCGTAGGACTCTAGTCAGCATGCCTGAAGCCTCTACCTCTCATACAAGCAGTCCCTCAATTAGCGTCATAGGCTGAGTGGACCCCGTTCCAGCCTTCCACCAACCAAAATCCGCTACAGTACCATAAATCGAATCCAGGTCCTCCGCATGGAAGTCAACAAGCTCACCACTCAGGACTCAGCTACGGAGGCAGACAGTGTGACATACCCATATTACATTTCTCTTAATGTATATTTTCTTCATATTTATTTTGGTTGTAACTGTATTCTCAGTAAATAATACTGTACCTACTAATCACAGCTTGAATTGCTTTTGGAATAACTTTCTTTAATTGTTAATGTTGTTTCCATGAAACTCTTCCATTCTCTTTAATACAGGCGTTGCATCATATCACATTTTATTTTTTTAGGCATTCATCGTACGTAAAACACCCTTTGTTCGTTACCTAAGTACCTTTTCAAATTCCTCTAGATCCCAGTACAATATTTATTTTCTGGGCTGCTGTCTAGTATTCTGTGTAACGAAGACTATTACTTGATTATATTATATGGCACTACAATTGTTGGTAATTAAGTCCCACATAGAAGATGCCATACTTACAAAGATGGATAATCCCCGAAATTAATGTAACGCGATCTGATCAGTCACAGTTTCTCAGACACCGATACTTACGTAGTACAACGAATTTTATTGTTGACATCTAAAGTAATTTAATACTGACGACTGATAAACTACCCTTTCACTGAAACTATAATAAGTCTGTCTAACAAAATTTATCTTTTCGCTAATCAGTAAGATATGGTTACAAGATTGTGCATTCATGTATAATTTGATTATCTTTCAGCGGGCCGAGCTTGCAATGTCATCGTAACAAAAATACACTGAAGCGCCAAAAAAAAAAAATGGTATAGGCATCCGTATTTAAAAACAGACATATGTCAACAGGCAGAATACGGTTCTGCGGTCAGCAACCCCTGTAGAAGACAACAAGTGTCTGGCGCAGTTATTAGATCGGATACTGCTGCTAAAATGGCAGCTTGTCAAGATTTAAGTTTGTTTGAACGTGGTGTCATAATCGGTGCACGAGAGACGGGACACAGCGAGGTAGCGATGAAGTGGGGATTTTCCCGTATGGCCATTTCACGAGTGTACACTGAATATCAGGAATCCGGTAAAACATCAAATCTCCGACATCGCTGCGGCCGAAAAAATATCCTACAAGAACGGGACCAATGACGACTGAAAAGAATCGTTCAACGTGGCGGAAGTGCAACCCTTCCGCAAATTGCTGCAGATTTCAATGCTGAGTCATCAGCGTGCGAATCACTCAACGAAACATCATCCAAGGCCCACTCGTGTACCCTTGATGACTGCGCGACACAAAGCTTTACACCTTACCTGGGCCCGTCAACACCGACATTGGGCTGTTGATGACTGGAAACATCTTGCGTGGTCGGACGAGTCTCTTTTCGAATCGTATCTAGCAGATGGAAGTGTACGGGCATGGTGACAACCTCATGAATCCATGGACCCTGCATGTCAGTTTGGGACTGTTCAGGCTGGTGGAGGCTCTGTAATAGTGTGGGTCGCGTGTAGTTGGAGAGATGTGGGACCCCCGATACGTCTCGATACGACTCTGACAGATGACACCTATTTAAGCATCCTGTCTGATCACCTGCATCCATTGATGTCCATTGTGCATTCCGAGGGACTTGGGCAAATCCAGCAGGACAATGCGACACACCACTGAATTGTTACAGAGTGGCTCCAGGAACACTCTTCTGAGTTTAAACACTTCTGCTGGCCACCGAAGCCCCAGATATGTCCATGAGCATATCTGGGATGCCTTGCAAAGTGCTGCTCAGAAGAGGTCTCCACCCCCTCGTACTCTCATGGATTTATGGACAGCCCTGCCGGATTCATGGTGTCAATACCCTCCATCACTAATTGAGATATTATTCGAGTATTGCGGCACTTCTGCGTGCACAATATTAGGCAGGTGTACCAGTTTCTTTGGCCCTTCAGTGTATGTAATGAGAACGTGATGTAGCTGCACTCTCGAAGTTCTCGAGGTAACGTACTTAGCGTGACCTGAAAATAGCTTAATAATATGAAAAGTGGTTATTACTGATTATCATTAGCAAAAATTATACTGAATGAACCATGAACTGAATAGACCATGAAAATATTTCGTTTAGTTACACCCACACAAAGCATTCGTACAAGGCCTTTTATTTGGCCACAGGCCTTATCTCACAAAAATGCTTCCTCTTCAAACTGAATATGTGAATGGTATGGATTTGCAATGGGTGACATAAGATATACGTTAACTTAGATATTTATTTTCCCACAGGCATATAAAATAGGCAAAGCTGAGCATATAAAACAGGCACAGTTGACCTCCATTACAGTTACTTAAAACACGTGCCATTTTTAGCACTCCCATACAAAGGCCAACTATTCAACGTACACTGTAAAATGATGGAAGACACACCCCATTTTATGAATTAAAGAACTGACTTCCTAAACTCGATCGCGAGATACATGCAATTCAGAAACAGGATATTTCGAGAGATTTCGAGAGGCCAATATGTCTCGCCCGCACTTAGTAAATGTAGAATAGTTACCTTTTGTCCAAATTCGTCACATGAGAGAAACTTCGTTCTTAATAAAATGTCTCACATGTACAAACCATTCCTACTTTACGTATTACAGAGGTATCACAGCACTTTCTCTCTTCCTCAGAGTGTGTAAATGCGGAAACTTTGAATATGACGTCATTTCACACCATAAGAAAGTACGTCGTATCACTGTCACACTCTCGAACGGGTTGGAGGGAACCCACTCTTCTTGTTCTCCTTTGCCTCCTTTGAAATTCACACAAGCATTCATAGTGGCCTCGCAACTTAACACCTCATTCGCTAGGCCGCTCAGGAGCCAAAGAACCTCAGCAGATACCCTATTGTAGCGTATGCAGTAGCTGATTCAAAGGTAAGAACGAAGGTTGCTTCAGACAATCGACACGGGAAAAACTGAATTTATTGAAACTGTCAAATACGCCACTAGAACAGACAACTTTCAGTTTGTTGCTTTGTTTGGTTTGGAATGCACTAAATTCTCATAACATATATTTCTGGTTTCCCATTGAGCATTTTCTTTGCTTTGCTTTCCTTTTCATTCCGAAACTTACTAGTATATGTTTAACCAGAGTTTTAAAGTAAACTGTAGTACACACATATGACACTTATGCAGTCATCTTTTTGTTCATAATGTGCAAAATAATACATACATATACTGGGTACATACAGATATGAAAACATACCAGTGCTAACGTTACTCGTCTTTCTGAAAAATATTCGGTGATTTTCGTTTGAGATTTTGAATTTCATCTCGCATTGTCCTACGGATTTTCGATAGTGATGAAAGTTGACAACAAATCATCACTCGTTTCCATGATGAGGATGTAGGAGCGTACGCTATGGACAGACGACCCTCTCGTGCAATATGAGTGGAAGCGCAGTTATTCTTCGTTATCTTCCTCAGCCTCATCCTGACAGTCCCACATCTTGGCATCGATTAGAACACCGTCGACACCGATGTCATCGTCAACATGAGAGATATCCTCAAGAAATTCTGACTAGAAGTTCCGACCCTGAGGGTGGCGGGACAGAATTCATTAAGACTGATGACTCTCATAGGAGTGTTGTTTTCACATTACAAATATGCACTTTCTGAGGCATTTATAGAGAGTGGTAGAGATGACATTTTTCCAGGCCTTATCGATCGTAGTTACAAGGGTGAAAACCGTTATGTCCGCATTATTACCTTTTCCAGTACTATCCAGCACTCCATAGGTATCTGTTCAGTGTTTCTAGCACGCCGACAGGTTTGTTTCAGGCTCTCAACTGGCCTCCTTATAATCAACACAAAGCCATCACCGGCACCGAGGAAGAGCAAGATTTCATCACAAAACACAACCGTGCGCTCCTATGAGCTCTCTGTTGACACCACGGAAGTAGCAAAGGCGGTGGTTTGGAGACGGTGTAATTCACGTTTCAGAGCTTCTGGCTCGCAGATGTCCTTGAAATAACTGATTTGTAACAGCTTATTGTGTCAGTATGACGCCAACGGCAGCTCAAATTGCTGCTGCAGGTGCAGTACAATACGCCACAGCCATACGACAAACACGATGGTTTTCCCTCTCGGTAGTGCCAACTGACAGTCCGGAGCCCGGGCTTCATGCGACTGTACTTTCTGGAGACAATTGAAGCCAGCAATCATATACAGTGGCTACATCCCTGCCAAATCTGTCTTCAATATTGAAGAGTCCTTATCCAGCTTCTTGTAGGCATAGTTACACCACCGCGTTCAAAGTCAGTGACATGTTGATAATGGCCTCTTTGCCGCCTTAATGGCATTTTTGTCTAACATCAATTCACCATGTCCAATCTCAAAGGAACTATCGTTCACGACAGTTACAGCGTGTTACAGCGGCCCTAATTTTCGTCCTCAAGTTGGTGCCACTAGCGCCACTCTTATGCGACTGGTGCGACATCTGAATATACTTCATCTTTCAGACGTAGAAACACGCCAGCCGATTTTCTTTTATGTCGTACAACTCCTTCTAAGCGTTACGATTCTTTCCGTCAGTGTGTATTCTGTTAAATTTTACGTTAAGTATGGCTTTTAAAGTTTGATGTTAGTGTTCTCTTCCCCGTATTTCTTACCATTGACTCTACAGGCCTCTTTATAACATTCTCTCTCTCTCTCTCTCTCTGTCTGACTCTCTGTTTACGCAAGGCAGATGATTGTTTATTTTTCGGAGGGCTCGTGAAAGGGAAACAAAGCTCCTTGTAGCCTGTCTATTGTGTTTGTAAGAAAACGTAGTATCGGATGACGCACGGTATTTTCCCGCTACCTATAACGGCTCACTGCCTGCTTGCAGCTTCCGAGGGGCAAAGTGAGAGCTGTTTCGTAGAAAGGCACTCCTGACCCGGGAGAAGATTACGTTGTTTACTGCTGCAGCAAGTATATCGCAACCAAAGTTACGAGAGGCTGAGTACTGTGTTTCTTATTTACGAGAACGGTCGACTGATCTTGTTCTCTACATGTTATTCAGAAAATTCTTCTGAAACAGTAGTATTAATTTTGAATTCACTTGAAAACAACCTATTCGCAAGAATAACGTTATTTATTCTTGCTATAGGAATTCTAAAGAGAAAGAAGAAGAATGTTGGTATAATTTACAGCATGAATCAAAGCTATAAACAACCCATGGACAAATTTCGGCATCTTGAAAATAATAGGCTATTACATGAAAAATGTGGTATTGTAACTATGTCGAAGGATTTCGTTCCCATTAAATAAAATTTACAATAACGATTTGTTGTGCTTACATTCAAGATATCTCTAGGCCTACTCTTCATGGGATGTAGATATTAGCCTCCGATCAAGTGTGTCTGCTAACTGATCAGAAATGAAAACTGAAGCTTTCTTTATCTACAGTGAACAAATTTAAGAAGCGGCTATCATTTAAAGAATGATTTTCTAATTCGCTTTATTATCATAAAATGAAAATCAGAATCCAATCGCGTACTGAGAGAACAATGCTGCCTGATTTATAATAGTGATGACATAAGTCGTAGACGTTCTGCTCCCAATGACGTAAAATCCAGATTTCCATTAACACGAGACCTAAGTTGATGGAAGTAGGACAATTGGGCTATGTAAAAATTCAAGATGGATGAAATCCGTCACTATCTCCATGTAGAGTAATTTAGGAAAGGGGAGAGCGGGTTAGTTGCATAGTTATCGTCGAACCTTCGCTTAAAATGTGATAAAAACGTTGCAACGACGACGGTGTGTCGATAACACTGAGAATTCAACTCCAAAGAGCATCTTGTAGCATAATGTTAGGGAAATTTAATTTAGGCCATCTTTGCTAGCACCGCTCAAGACCAGTTACTGATAAAGAGTTTAAGCCAAAAACAAAATTGGGTTGCTTTTTTAATCGCGAGAAACGTATCATCCTTTCTTTCACAGTACACACCCGCAATATACATACGTACATAGCTCTCTTCGCACGTATATAAGTCAAGATATCGTATGCATGTCCACACAATCTATGCACACAGTTGGGACAAAACGTTATGGACACATGCCTGATAGATACCTTTGGAACGTAGTACAGCAGCGATTTTGCTTGACTTTGGTAGGTGTCCGGAGGTATGTGGCACTTACAGCAACGTGAGTTCACTATTATGCTCTTACAACCACTGCAATACGACTCTGACTTACTTCCACGGAGAGTTATCCCGCTGGAAGCTTTCCATCACTGAAGGAGAAGATATGATGCAAGAATGGATGGAAGGGATTATCAATAATGTTCACTTTGTCCATAGCTATCGTAGTACCTCGGTTGCTTCATACGCGTAGGGCCTACGTAAGCCCAGGTGCATGGCGCCCTAGCATAATACTGCCCCCATTAGCATGTATCCGTAAATCGACGCATGCTTCGAGCACCCAACCTCCTGCTGACAGTGCATCCAGTCTCGGACATTGACGTGATGTAATAAGAAAAGTGATACGCCTGTCCTGGTGACACTATTCCACCGAACCACGGTCCGGTCTCGATGGTCCTGTGCCCACTACAGCCGTAATTAATGATGCTGTAGGTTCAACACGGGGACACGTAGAGGCCATCTGCTGCTGAGCCCATGTTTTGACAGTTTTCGCTGAGTGGCATGCTCCGAAACACCTGTGCCTGTAACAGCGTTATAGGGTGTCGCCAGATCTGCCACAAATTGCCGCCTCTCCTACTTTTCAGAGAAGGCAAGGCTACGATTTCGAAGTGGAGGTGATTATGCGTGGACGTCAGCCACCTCGCCGCCTAAGCGATGTCTCTTCGTTCTTCATCCACTTTACACCAAGGCTCACGACAGTAGCATGCCAACTGCCGACCAGATGCGTCGTTCCAGAGATTCTTGTTCACAGGCGCCATGCTCTTACAATCTACGCTTTGTCAGTGTCTCTTATGTCAGAGGATTTCCCCATTTGCGACCCATGTCGTCGCTAGAATGAATCCCCAATCCTCTCTCTTTTACTTATATAATGTGTTAGTAAATTCCCGTTCAAAACTTCCAGGACTTGGGAGTGAGTGGATAATATTTTGAACTGGAAACTATGTCCGGAAATATACCGTTTCCGTGTTACAACCATTTCAAACATGTTGGTGACGCGACCACTTTCACAAGTAACTGATTAGGCGTGTCCCAGTACATTACTTGTTTTACATTCCACTCATTAATATTCAAATAAATTGCTCGTGTATTCGCTGATTAGTTCTCTTCCACGTGATGGAGTACAGCCTCTTTCAGTAGGGGTGTTCGGCATCCCCTTCGAGCACAACGGTCACGCCTGCTGAGGGCAAACGAACACTTTCTCGACGTCCTTGCGTAATTGTGGTGAAAAGGGAATGCGATGTAGTAGGACGTTGTGGAAGATGATCCTGATAAAGGTGACAGGAAAAATTACCGTGAGCTTTGTCATTGAGAAGAATAATGTCGGTGTGCTCTGCGAACGTGTACTCAACCATGTTGCTGTAATACTCACAGACACGTGAATAAGGCTCTGACCACATCAGAGAGATAGGCCAGACGTCGAATGACCCAGTCGATCCGACGTAAGCACCTACTCCTATAACCGCTCTATTGAATACCTATCTAGCAAACACGTTTTCAGACGGCTGTAGGACGGAAACGGCACGATTTCGGACATGGGTTCCTTCAAAAATATTGTGTACTCACTCCCGTGTACGAGTCGTAGAAATTTCCAGAAGCCCTCTATGCTTTCTTCACTGTGGCGCGAGCCCGCAGTGCGACCAAGCGGCACTGGTCATCGGGTATTATGTCATGGCTCGTCAGGCTATACACTCAATTTGGGTCCTTGACATCCTAAAAGACAAAGATATTGTACTATTTTGTACAAAAACTACTTCTTTCTTCACCTGTTACAACATTTCTGAATTCCGCGGAATAAGGTCTGGAACGACGATTTGTTGGGCTTGGACAAGGGTGCCGCAAGAAGTTTGCCGTGGCATTTTCAATTGAAACCAAAATTATTTGAAGAATATCTGGTAGAGGACATTGATGAAGCGCCAGGTGTACAAAATGAGGCTGCCCGCATTCGATTCCAAAGATTTACTTTCACCACGTGGATGTACGGTATCGCTGCCCTCTAGGAGACGGTTGAACCGTGTCATCGATAGTTAAAAATTGCTACGCGGTCCGGCTCGGAAAGGGTCTATCAGCAAGTTCTGCTCTGTGCCTTGGCTAAAGCGTTGGCAAGTCTTCAATGCCTTCGTTTTGGGTTGATAAATTCGTACCAGGTCCGTTGTGGTACTGGGGCACCGTGTGATATGTAGGCTGCGTGCCCTTCAAAGTCCAAAGTAAAAGGAGTTTGTTGGATTCAATTACGATAAATGGCAGCGTATGCTAAATCCTGTTTTCACAATGTCGAGAAGTCGCAATGGTTGGATAACAGGCTCTTGGAACCTATTTATGGAGACTACAGCGCCGAATTTTAGAAACGGTGAGCGTAGGCCAGTTAACATGTAAATGATTTCTTACCTTCGCCGAGAGATAGCTGGTTGAAAGCGGCGCTCTCTTCGAAGTCGCCAGCGTTACGCCTTAATTGTGATGAGCTGTTAGGAACGTGCTTCCGTGTAATTTTATGGCTCCCTGTTGTGCTGCTTGTGCACGTTGTTGGATTTGAATTTTTTTGTTCCTTTTGAAATCGTAATGTAGCAGCAGCGCCAAGTCGCGTAAAGCTTTATTTGTCTGTTATTAATTTAAAGCATGTTCTGGCTGATTTAATTCACAACTGTGCTAACTCGTTGTTTGTTTGAGATCCTAATAAATAGAGTAGCTATTAAAATTTATATATCTGATCCTGTTAAATTTAATTGCTGCATTCGACAGCTTGATTTAAAATTTCATTTATTTCATAGATAATTTTTTTAGGCTCGTGCTAATCTCTGGACGTTTGGCAATCTTTGTGATTTATAACGTTAAGTGATATTAATTATTTATCCATTTGTTGTTTGAAAGTAGCATACAGTCCCGAGAATGTTTAATATTAACTTAGTGGTTTTTTGAAAAATTCATGAGTGGTAATTGTTCTATTTTGTGCGTTTTTTTACAAATTGCCGTCCGTACTGTTGTAACCTGTAGTGTAAAGCAGATCTGAGGGGGCCGGTGTTGGCTTCCGCAACTACAATCATTTTTGAATGCAGTGTTGTAATGATTCAATTCCACGAGTTTCCATTTTTAATTATTTTTCTAAATGTAAATTTTTGACTTCAAAGTTATCTGCCTCTGGGTGTCTGTTTAAGCACCTTACACTACCGAACTTGAGCCTTTATTTCTGTGGTCCTTTTCTGATTAATTCTGAGTTTATATTTACGTGTTTGCTCTTTTTAGTAAGTAATTTTGCTGCGCTTGTGATTAATTGAAGTTAGTAATTTGAGTGGAATGATGTAACTAAATCACAACGTAAGATGATACTAAAGCTAAATGTAAATTGACCATATCACACACAGAGATACAATCAAACAAGCAAACCATTCTATTCTATCGGTGGGGGTTTAATGGAGATCTCTGCTCCTTATACAAGGGGAAGGGGCTGCGTATTTTCGTATCTAAGGGAATAAGATGTTAGATGTACTTTGACAGAGATACTGGACCAGCATTCAACACATGCCCAGCATGACACCGATGTCATATTATTTCCTACATCGCCCAATTGAGAAAGCGAACTACCATCCGTATGACACGTTACTTGTTAAAAAATTTCTATGCACTGCCACCTGTAAGCATGTGAATTATGAAAATTCTGAAGACAAATATATAATCGTGTATTGTTAACTCATTCCTGGAAGACATAATACACACTTCTGCAGCTCTTTTCGCTCACGATGGCCTTTCCAGGAAGCACTAATCTTGCATCTGTCGGACAGAAATCCATCACGCCAAAGACAAATTATACTAGCATAGTTTTCAGAGACTTGCACTGTATTACTGGTACCAACCCAGCTGGCAAATACTTTGTTTGTCACATATATCTTATAATTGTTAGAGCAGAAGTCGCGAAAATTGTTGGTAGGCGTGTATTTGTTTCAAGACTGAATAGTTAGTTAACGCAAGAGGGCTTACGTTACCATCGTGTTAGATAAGAGACACATCACAGCATGTTTTAGCTTCAAATATCGGTATACATTGGGTTACTCCTTGTGAAAATTTTTGAATACCGTAGAATAAGAGACAGGATAAGTTGCTTGTAATAATAAGTGTAGTAACACCATGATTGTGCGTTATTCATAAAAGTTACGCGTGTGTATGCATACTAAACGCTCATGCTTTAGTGAGTAGTTAAGCATTTTCGACGGTATGCTTAGAAGACAAGAAGAGAGCCAAGCGTTTTACATAAACCTGTAGGTTTTCGTGAGCGTGGAGTCGTTGGGTGACGACATACTCCTCTTGAATATGTTTGTAGAGGGGTATGATGCGGCTCAGTCACTCACAATATTATACTATCAAGAGAGACATCATCATTCACGCAAATGTTCCTTAGCGAAAATACATATTCTTATTTATATATTATACGGGTGATTAGTTCAGGCATTTGGCCAATTATCAATGACACCTTCAACAGAATAAAGCTCTCAACTGGACACAGTTCAAATAATTTTAAATTTACCCAACCAAACCACGTGTATCGTTATAACATCTATGAATTTTATGCCACCTGTGTCTTGTTTCAATTCATCATTGTCTCATAGTGCACTTCACAATGGTGCAAGTGTCGAATACACAGAATAAAATAAAAATCATTATTCTAAATAGGCCTAATCAGTCTTTGCAGAAATTATCTTGTCTTTCTTTAAGTTTATTGGGGTTCTGGTGTCAAGGAGTAAGATTGTAGTAACAAAATCGAAAGTATAGGCTGCTACTCACCATGTACAGGAAGCTTAGTTGTATTATTTCCGACTTAGAATCATGTCGATGTCCACCAGTTGGGGGCTCAGAATATTTCGGAACTCTGCTGATGAACTTATTTACCTCCCGGTTATCAGTTATTGATTGTTTTCCGAGTGCAGCAAACTTGTTACTGCTTACAGATTTGCATGCAGTTGTTCCACTTTCAGATTTTCGCTGCAGGTTTTAGTGACTTGTTGCTAGGCTCCAAGTACTTAGTCCTGACTGGTTACGCCCGACTCCTTAGTTAAGTGGTCAGCGCGTCTGACTGCCACGCGGCGTTCCCACGTTCGATTTGCGGCCCGGGCGGGGATTTTCTTCCCTTAGGGAGTAGGTGTTGTGTTGTCCACATCATCATTTCATTATCATCGGCACGCAGGACACCAAATGTGGCGTCAGCTGAAAAGACTTGCAACTCGGCGGCAAAATTTACCGTCTGGGAACCCCCGGACATCAATGCCATACGATCGTTTCAGTTCATTTCACTGTCTGCAAACGCTATGATTACATTACGAATTAATCGTTCTGTGCTGTCTTTAATCAGTATTGTGTTGAGTTACAATGGATGTGAAGCCACCATTTTACTATAAATTTACATTTGCCGATTTCAGAAGGAAGTTTGGCTTTATCGTCCCGTCAACATCGAGGTCATAAGAGACGGATCACAAGCTCGGATTGTGGCAAGAATGGGGAAGGAAATCGGCTGCGCCCTTTCAAAGGAACCATCTCGGCATTCGCATGGAGCGATTTAGGGAAATCACAGAAAACATAAATCGATTTCGGTAAACATAGAGTCAAAGATTAAGCCATCTCTTGTAGCTCACATTATTATTCCACATTATTATTTCTTAATGTTTACCCCTTAAAGATCGCTATCAATTTATTATTTGTTTCATTATTCCCAATGTCTGTGCTAATCAGTGTGCTTGATAAGTCATCCTATAAAGGCTTAAAACTACGGTACGTAACCGAACCGCTTTTTCCTACAATTTGTTTTAAGTGGTAATTTCGCATAGGACTCTCTTTTACGTAACTTCAATAAACAAAACCTAAATCAAATTCAGGTATAAATTTGAATATGTGTACATATCGCTGTTGTTATTTCAATGCGTTTCGATGATTTCAACGAGTTTCCACACCAAGTCTCTTTACAAATTACAATCAGATATCGCTGCGCATTCAGACATCTCTCGAAATACGTCACACATGCCATTCAACTTTAGGGAAGTAGCTGAGTAATCTTAAGGAACTAATACTCAATAGTTTGAATGTGTTCAGTGAGTCGTGGTGATAAAATATGTAGTCCCATGAGCCATATCAGCCTTGCTGAAATACGCTGTTCCAGTCTATAGTGTCAGTCATGCCACATTGTGCAAGGAAAGTTTTTCGTAGAGTTTCGAGATGTATATGAACATTTACAGCATTTGTTACTGAAACAGAACCTTATTTTATCAATATTTCACCATGGAAAGTTTATTCAGTGACGATCGTTCTTTTCTTTCGTAAGGGGTTTGTGTGCTGTCACTGTGTTACGAGAAGTACACAAAAGCAGAATTTTTTTCAATTTCCCTTACCATATTTACTTTATGTCCTTAGTCTGAAGAAGTTAGATTGTAATACTAGCGGAACTACAGGGAACTTAAAATCATCAGTAAGTTTTTCTGTTAACATCCATTCTGTGGTGTCTTCTATCACGAGGAGGATCATATGACTAAGATACGCCTTGTCTTTTGGCTACGTTCCGTAACAGTAAGATGAAAGGCTTTCAACCTTGGATGTATAACGTGCGTGGTATCTTGTAGTATTAGATGTAGACTCTTTTATCTGCTAAACTTTTTTTTCTCCAGAGATGCTGCCTTTATGTTTGAATAATGTCCTCCTTCTTGTGGTAGTTGAGAAGCCTGCCACATGTTCCTATATTCCTAGAACGTCTGCTCCATTAGCGCAACATCAAAGAGCGCGTTTGTTCGTCCAGCACAACTCTGTTTTCCGTTGAAACTAATCTGCATTAATAACTGACTGAAAACTCTGTAAAAAAAATATGTAGGCACTACCATCTCGTCACCTGGCTTAGGAAATTTGCATTTTATGAATCACTCCACTCATTAGTTGCTCTCTGCGCACAATGGAAACATCATCACATTGGAAACATCAGCTTAGATTATTCCTGTATGTATTTGTTAATAATAGTCGCCTGACCGTGGAAGAAGTTGCAGGAATGAAAGCTCGTAAATGAAGGTCGATTTCTCAATTACCAAACTTTTATTGAAATTTTAAAAACCAACTTGAAATACTACTGCTTTGTTACTCTTATACAACAAAAACAGAGAAAACTAACATGAAAGATTGAAGCTAGGCGCTACAGTCTGGAACCGCGCGACCGCTACGGTCGTAGGTTCGAATCCTGCCTCGGGCATGGATGTGTGTGATGTCCTTAGGTTAGTTCGGTTTAAGTAGTTCTAAGTTCTAGGGGACTGATGACCAAAGAAGTTAAGTCCCATCGTGCTCAGAGCCATTTGAACCATTTTTTTTTAAGCTAATTATGTGGCACCTTGCCACATTAAGAAGACTGAAAGAAAAGAAAATACGAGTCCTTTATTTGACCAGATCGTGTTATCGAAATTAACAAGACACAATGAAGTCCGCGTTCTAATGTACGGAAAAACGAGTGAAAATGCAAGCTTCTCAGAATACGGGCTCTGAAACGTAACTAGAACCAAATGTTATCTGAGTCCCTCAGTCAGCACGGAATGTAAACCATGAAGAGAATGAGGGACAAGTCGAAGTTCTCTCGTTGGAGGGGCGACAACATGCTTGTTTCTAACGTTACGAAACATCAATGTGCTTTGAAACTTAAATTTGAAGGGAACGCTACAAGAATTTCCCTCACATGACACACAAATGTCATGTGAAAGTTACTAGACTGGCAGCAAGTGTAAACGATATTATCCTAGCACTCACACAATGTCTCATAGAGAGGGCAAAACACTGGACTGGTCGGACAGAAGCGTTGTTGAGACGGTAAGAATTTTCTCACTTTCAAGGAAAAAGAACATTTGGTGTACTTGTTGACTTCCAATATGGACTTTATCACAGCTCAAATGGCCGCTTGATGGCTTAGGCGGTCCTGCGACCGTGTACAGGGAACTGTGCCAGGAAATTCCCACTTCAAAATTCGGCAAGCGGGTTACCACAACTTCCCTGAGAAACCCCCGTCTGGTGAAAAACTTTTCTCCAGCATTCGAAATTTTAAAGTTTGTGGTAAGCTCCTATGGGACCAAACTGCTGAGGTCATCGGTCCCTGGGCTTACACAGTACTGAATCTAACTGAAACTATCTTACGCTAAGGACAACACACACACCCATGCCCGAGGGATCAAAAATGGCTCTGAGCACTATGGGACTTTACATCTGAGGTCATCAGTCCCCTAGAACTTAGAATTACTTAAACCTAACTAACCTAAGGACGACACACACAGCCATGCCCGAGGCACGATTCGAATCTGCGACCGTATCTGCCCGAGGGAGGATTCGAACCTCCGACGGGGGAAGCCGCGCGAACCCTGGCAAGGCGCCTAAGATCTCGCGGCTACCCCGGGGCGGCAGTATTCGACGATAAACAAGTATCGTGCCGGAAATCGTTTCGAGAACCTTCGACCTTCTCGCATCAGTTTGTACTTCACGCTCTTATGAAATAAATGTAACCGAACTAATACGGAATTGTGAAGCGATGTGTATCAGTCATTTTACATCGATACACTATATTTCGTCCATATGAGACACAGTTCCCCAATTTCGTGCATTTAGTAAGGGTATGTGCGATTGTTTGATAATAACTAGTTGTTTCGAGCTTACTTCAATAAGCAGTGACGACGTCGAGTGACGACTGTTACGAGGAATTTTCCGACCGACACTAACTCCTAATTAGCGAGTATGGAGAACTAGACTGCCATGTGCGCCTCACCTGGACACAGCCGGACTGCACCGACAGCTTGGCGTTAACATGTTGGTGCCGGTAGGAGTCGCCTACGCGGCTCTTGATTGCTCTCGACTGAGTTATTACGTCACTACCTCATAAATGTCAGGCATCACACAAAGTGTTTCAGACGACTAAACAAATTTTAATAAGAAAAGGTAATTTCTACTTCGCGATAGCAATGTGTATAACAAATATCAACTCCGTCTGATGCAAGAGTAATTAAATTTTTTAGGACATTCACAACTTATTGTGTTTTCTATAACGCACTGCAAATAGCCGCTGCGCATACGAATGTATACTGAGTTAAACGGGAACGTAGTTTGTAAAACATAAGTATTTTACGTTTTTCCTCTACCGTATTAATGACGATCGGAAACTATATTACTATCTCTGCTTGTATTGTACACGGTTGCCCGTGTAATACCCTTGAACAGAAGGCGAACAGAGAATTGGAAAGTGCATTGAAACACTACAAATACGGACAAATGAAGTAACCAGCGCACATACTATAAAGCCACCATTATATTAATTTACTCTTGCGACAAATATAACGAATTAGTGGACGCGAGCACACAGTGTGATAGTGCTTGTTTTTGCTAACGTTCGCTTCCATTCACAGTGAATTAAAAGTAAAATGTTCCAGCAAGGGTAAAATTAATAATTTCACCGGCATTATTTCGTGTTTAATGGACATGGCGTTACGAGCTCATTAGAGCAGAAAATTTGCCACGTTTCGTTTGCCGGATTACGGCTTCGATTCACGCAAATGTGCGGCTGCCGCCAGCGCTCCGGCGATATCAGCTCGTTTAGTCCGGTATTGACGGCAGACGGTAACGAGGGGACCCCTCCAGCCGATGCGAGCGGGGTCGACGTTCGAGGGCTCTCAGCGGAACAGCTTCCCCGGTCTCATCTAAAGCTGTGTGTTTATAGTTGGGGAGAAATTACAAGAAGAAAAGTACGTATAGCACTCGTGCACACCAAAGCACTCAGATACTTTTCATCCA